>NW_027195624.1:37500-156407 GCF_038502225.1 Cherax quadricarinatus | reverse complement strand
TATGACTCCTTTCTGGTAACGTTTTGAATTTTTAGATGCGCAGCCAGAGGAAAGGGGGCTACAAGGGCCATATCCCCCCAATTGACAGAAAAAAAAATTAATAATTAAAAAATTAATAATAATTGATAATGAAAATTTTGTATTTGCATGATTACAGACAGTGATACATCCTCATTATGGCATCTCGTGAACGTGATGCTGGACGTTCTTATGCGAGTGGGTCACAGAAAAGAAAGAAGAAAATTCAAGAAGAACAACAGAAAAAGAAAGATGTAGGAAGCTGCAGAAAGATCACAGACATGCTCACGAAAACAGTTTCTGATGTTACCAGTACAGTTGAATCTGCAGATACGTCAGATCATACAGGAAGCCCTCCCTCCATTGTTTCTCAGCCAGCATCTACTTCTTTTGTGTCTCCTCTCAATGTCTCAACGGACATTTCATCCACAGGATTTGTCTTAAAAGATCCTGCCTCTTGGCCAAATGTAATCCCAGATTCTCTACGTAATGTTTTCATTGCAGAAAACTTCAGTCAAACTCTGAACATTGACTTTAGGAAATCAGCAAGGATTTATGATGATGGAAGTCGTCGTTGTTAAAAGTCATCTATGTTTTATAGGAAGCTTGCAAATTCAGAAACTGTGAAAAGATCATGGATGGTATACTCTGAAAGCTTAGGAAAAGTGTACTGTTCAGCATGCAAAGAAAATACCTTCACACAGGGGCTCAATGACTGGAAAAATTCCAAGCGTTTCGAGGAACATGAAAACAGCACCACTCACAGGAGCTGCATTTTAGCCAGTGTATTTCGTGCACAGAAAAAAGGCTTATTGGATTCTCATTTGGAAAATCAAACTGAAAAAGAGCGCACTTATTGGAGAAAAGTTCTAGAAAGAGTTGTTGCTGTTGTAAAATTCTTAGCTCTAAGAGGACTTGCTTTCCGTGGAGAAAATGAGGTTTTTGGTTCGGAAAACAATGGCAATTTCCTAGGGATCATAGAACTGTTAGCACAATTCGATCCATTCTTAGCAAATCATGTGTCACGCCTTGGGAATGCAGGAAGAGGCACTGTATCTTACATGTCATCTACTATATGCAATGAATTTATTGAACTGATGACTAAGAAGGTCCTCAATAACATCATAGCAGCTGTGAAAACTGCAAAATACTTTGCAATAAGTGTAGATTCAACACCAGATATTTCACATACAGATCAATTGACATTCATTGTTCGCTTTGTCGACTCCAGTGGTAAGCCTCTTTCAGGCCATGATGGAGAAACAATGATGAATGTAATACTGGATACTCTGCTTGAACTTGATCTCTCTATTATGGATTGCCGTGGCCAGAGCTACGACAATGCAAGTAACATGTCGGGTAAATATAATGGGTTGCAAGCCCGTATCAAGCAAATCAACCCACTTGTTGAATATGTGCCCTGCTCAGCACATTCTCTTAATCTTGTTGGGTCATGTGCTGCGGAGTGTTGTGTCGCTGCAGTTTCATTTTTTGGACTTTTACAAGCACTCTTTAATTTTTTCTCTGCTTCAACGCATCGGTGGAGTATACTCAAGTCAACCATTCATGGAGATGTCATCAAATCATTATCAACAACAAGGTGGTCAGCGCAGCATGATGCAACACATGCTTTGAAAGACAGCTTTGCTGAAATACGTTCTGCTTTGATCCAAATAGCAGAGGATGAAGACCAGACAGCAACTACAAGAAACGAAGCAGCCAGCTTAGCATCAAAATTGGAAGATTTTGAATTGGCCTTACTCTGTATGCTTTGGAACTGTATACTGGAACGGTTAAATGCCACGAACAAGACACTTCAGAAAATTGAAATTGAAATGGCTACTTGTGCTAACCTCTATGCAGGCTTAGTGGAATTTGTAAGCTCAATTCGCAATGATGAAGTTTTTGAAATGTTTGAAGAGAAAGCTAAACTGCTGGTGAAAGACTACAGTTACTGGGCTGATCATCAGCGGTCAAGGAAGAGGAAACGCAATTTTGAAGAGCCAGACAATGAAATTGTGTTGCTACCAAGGCAGAAATGTAAGACAGCTACATACTTCGTCATTCTGGATTCACTGATTACAGAATTGGTGAAAAGAAAAGAAATCTACCAGAATCTCAATGACAAGTTTGGATTTCTGTTCAAAATTACTACTATGCCAAATGCAGAATTGAGAGAAGCTGTATTAAAGTTGCAACAACACCTTTCAGCAGATGTTCAGGACACATTTGTTGAAGAAATAGTTCATTTTTCTGGGTATATGAATCAGATTAAAGCTCCACCTGAAAAATGTGCGCCCTCAGCTGCTTTGAAACATTTAAGAAATGCAGGTATCTCACAAACCTTCCCTAATGTTGACATAGTGTATCGCCTTTACCTAACACTTCCAGCTACTAACTGTGAAGGAGAATATTCATTTTCTGTTTTGAAGAGTGAAAAACCAACTCCGTTCAACAATGAGCCAAGACAAATTGTGTAACCTAGCCTTGTTGACCATTGAGTCTGATCTAACAAGAAATATTGATTTTCAGAATATAATTGATGATTTTGCCAATATGAAATCCAGAAAAAAGTTTATTTAAGAAGTGCCTGTGAATATAAACAATTCTTTACTTTCTTGAGTTTATATGATTTGATAGTCTTATGCATGATGCAATGATAACAATAATGGTCAGTGATTTATAAAGGGAATAATAGTGCTGTAGTGGTTATGCTGAATATAATAGGTACATGATGTCACTACTTTAATAGCCTAATCTAGTAATACTATGCTGTCTTGAGTTTATTCTCTTTAAAATGCATGATTTAACAAGATAGTTATAATGGCTGTTGGTAAATGGTTTTGGTGGTCTTGATGTACTTTCCCTATTAAATTTAATCTAAATAGCCAGAATGTATTTAATTAGACCTTAAACAGGCTTACACCGACCCCCCCCCCCCACCGCACCACCAAGCTGGAAGGGGTCGCTTCGCTTACCCGTAACTCAAAGGGGCCCCGCCAATCTGAATAGCCTAGGGCCCAGAGACTTCTTAATCTGGCCCTGTACCAAGCACTTTTGACCATCCCAAAAAATGCCGCACCCACATGACAACAGGAGGGTGCAACTCTTCTTCTTGTAACTTATTTTACCCCGAAATGTCACTCGTCAGTCCATAAAAGACAGTCTTACAACATATTCTGTCAGGCACACCATCTAAAGGAAACAAGAAAATACAGATCACCCAGACCATGGGAAACAAAAGAGAGAGAAGCCAAAACCTCTACAGAGAAGGAGGTTTTTTTTTTAGTGTCAGGAAGCAAAAATGACTGGCAACAAATGACAGAAATCCTACACCAACTGAAAACACTTCTGGAGAGGAGGGGCAGTCATTCGGCTCATCTCCAGAACAACAGATTTTAATGCCAGCAACAAAGCCCTCATAAATTCCTTCAATATAACGACATTTATTTTTGCAAACATACAGTGTCTAAAGCCGTCAACAAACAACAAAATACCTTACATCAAGGAACTGCTCACGGAGTCAAATCCCATATCATATCTTTGAAAGGCATCTAAGAAGCAACATCGCCAGCCACCTAGATACCTATCAGTAGCACAACTCAGGGCAACACTGGTTTAGAGCAGGTCGCTCCTGCCAGTTCCAGCTACTGGACCACTATGACAAGGTCCTACATGCTTTAGAGGATAAACAAAATGCTGATGAAGTATACACAAACTTTGCAAAAGCCTTTGACAAGTGTGACCATGGTGTAATAGCAGGAATAACAGGAAAAGTTGGTAGACGGATCTACAACTTCCTAACAAATAGATCGTATAAAGTAATAGTAAACAGAGTCAAGTCTTAGGCGGCTACAGTGAAAAGCTCTGTTCCACAAGGCACAGTACTCGCTCCCATCCTCATCCTCATAACTGATATAGATAGAGATGTAAGCCATAGCTCTGTGTATTCCTTTGCAGATGACGCCCAAATTGCCATGACACAGTGTCCTCCATTGAAGACACTGCAGGACTCCAAGCGGACATCAACCAAATCTTTAAATGGGCCGCAGAAAATAATATGAAGTTCAATGAAGTGAAATTCCAACTACTCAGATATGGAAAGCTTGAGGAAACTAAAACTTTATCAGGGTATAAAAGAATTTCTAACCGCACAATAGACCGAAAAACTAATGTGAAGGACCTGGGAGTGATAATGTCAGAGGATCTCGCCATCAAAGACAACAACAATGTATCTACCTCATCTGCTAAGAAAATGATAGGATGGATAATGAGAACCTTCAGAACTAGGGACGCCAAGCCCATGATGATTCTCTTCAAATCGCTTGTTCTCTCTAGGCTGGAATACTGCTGTGTACTAACGGCCCCCTTCAAGGCTGGTGAAATTACTGATCTGGAGAGTGTACAGAAAACTTTCACAGCACACATAAATGCGATAAAGCGCCTACATTACTGGGAACGGTTGAAGTCCCTTGATTTGTATTCCCTGGAATGCAGGCGAGAAAGATACATGATAATATACACTTGGAAATCCTAGAGGGATTAGTACCAAACCTGCACACGAAAATCACTCCCTACGAAAGCAAATGACTCGGCAGGAGATGCAACATTTCCCCAGTGAAAAGCAGGGACGCCACGAGTACATTGATTGATAACACAATAAGTGTCAGGGACCCAGGACTGTTCAACTGCCTCCCAGCATACGTAAGGGGAATTACCAATAGATCCCTGGCTGTCTTCAAGAAGGCACTGGACAGGCACCTAAAGTCAGCACCTGACCAGCCGGGTTGTGATTCGTACGTTAGTTTGCGTGCGGCCAGCAGTAACAGCCTGTCTGATCAAACCCTTATCCACCACGAGACCTGGTCTCGGACCAGGAAAATCTCTCCTACCACCTTGTCTTTATAGATACGTTTTATATACGTTTTATACATATATTTCTCACAAATTTATTGCATATGTATCAAATTTATGTTGGTGAATCCTAATTTGAAGTATTAACGGAAAGTAATTCTACGTTGACCTTGTATACACAACACTTAAATACACACAAAAAAAATACAAAAAATAATTTATGTGAGAACGTTAGTGTAAAATGAGAATTCAAATTCAAATATTACAATACAAAATAATCTATTTCTGGGCTTAAATTACAATATATTATTCATTTACAAACTTTCCTGACGAATACAAGATATTGCAAAATACAAGTTTAAAATCTGTTTGTATATTATGAGACTAACAACTGACTTGAAGCACATGATGACAACGTAATGTGTTGCCAGTCAGTTGTTAGTGGCATGTGTTGCCAGTCAGTTGTTAGTGGCACGTGTTGCCAGTCAGTTGTTAGTGGCATGTGTTGCCAGTCAGTTGTTAGTGGCACGTGTTGCCAGTCAGTTGTTAGTGGCATGTGTTGCCAGTCAGTTGTTAGTGGCACGTGTTGCCAGTCAGTTGTTAGTGGCATGTGTTGCCAGTCAGTTGTTAGTGGCATGTGTTGCCAGTCAGTTGTTAGTGGCATGTGTTGCCAGTCAGTTGTTAGTGGCATGTGTTGCCAGTCAGTTGTTAGTGGCATGTGTTGCCAGTCAGTTGTTAGTGGCATGTGTTTAAGTGCACTACTGAGTCTACTCATATATATGACGGCATATTAGGCTTGTGTCTGGGATTAAATGTATGATGCATGACGCTGTTATAGTTAATGATTTTGTATCTGATCATTTCTCATGACTGATGACTGACAATCTTGATCATATCTCCAGCAACCAAGGAGCTAAATATTGAAGGAAAAAATTATTCTTTACCAAAAACATGAAGATAACTTCAGTAACTGCTTGGATCAATGGTTGGATCAGGTGGTTGTTTCTTACCACACTCACAGTCTCACTCACCTTCATTATTGTTCCAGCAGTTATAGAAGGTGGTTGTGATGTCAAACATTTTTTATACTTATAATAAATATTCACTGAGCAAGCTATTTGTATGCATGTGAGACGTATTATATTAATTTTATTTTCCTAGTGAATTAAATAAATACTTTTGCTTAGCTATTATGCTCTGTATTTTAATGATAAATTAATGAGTAAATATTCTCTTTATCTTCTACTTGTTTGTTGTTTTCTTCTTACAGATGCCTCTTCTACTTGTTTGTTTTTTTCTTCTTTCAGATATCTCGTAATTGTGTGTATAGGGCAGGCAACTTATGCTTCATTTGTGGTGAGGTGACCTTTGCATCACAGAAGCGCCGTATAAATGCTATGGTTACAAAGGCATATCACATATATTTTGGATCCAGGATTGGTGATCAGGGTAAGAACTGGGCTCCACACATATTCTACAACAATTGTGCTGCTAACCTTCATCAATGGTTGAACAGGAAGAGGAAATGAATGCCTTTTGCTGTGCCAATGACATGGCGGGAGCCAACAGACCATACCAACAATTGTTATTTCTGCATGGAGTCTTCAATGGTCCTCAGATTCGAGAGCTTCTTAAAGATGGTGACTTTGAAACAGACCTTCATGGGGAGGAGAATGCTGCTTGGGAAGCTGCTCGGAAACAGAAGGGAAGGTTAGTATGAAGAATTGGTGGAAAACCTCATCAAGGCTTGCAAGATCATGGGATGTAACATGTCACTTAAAATCCAATTTTTGGACTCACATTTAGACTTTTTTCCAGCCAACTGTGGGCAAGTTAGTGACGAACATGGTGAAAGGCTTCACTAAGATATTTCAACCATGGAAAAATGGTACCAGGGCAAATGGGGCACAAGAATGCTTGCAGACTATTGCTGGACATTGGGAAGAGATGATTTTTCAGCCCACTATAAGTGTCAAGCAAAAAGGCAGAAAGTAGGTACGGCAGAGAGTAGGTACGGCAGAGAGTAGGTACGGCAGAGAGTAGGAACGGCAGAGAGTAGGTACGAATTAGAGTTTAAAACATACTGACACATATTGTACGATATAATAAAATAATCAAATATTACATGTCTCGTATCTTTAAACCTAATATAGCCAATAAGCATTTTTCAAGGTGATATTTGGATTCAGGACATGAAAATACATAAGAATTAACTAATCTCATTTAAGAAGAATACAACTTTTCAAAAACTGTTGACCAGTGATAACTGATCCAAAACATCCAGGCAAGAAAATCTGCCATCTTGTAATAGAACAAACCTACAGAGTACTTCTGGAGGTTGAAATTGATTTATTTTATGAGCCAAAATATTGATAAGAGTGATTGCCTCTTCACTGAGTACGAATTAGATAATGCAGTAAATAATGGTGGATCAACAACTAGATATCCTCAACTAGATATCCTCAGAACTCTAAAGAAGGTTCGTAATAACCCCTTTGTTAACACTGTATTATCTCAGATACATCGAGAGTGTTCTTCCTACTTACTGTAACTATCCCTAAACCGCACCAGATTGATACATGTAGATCAATCTCCTTAACTAGTTGCCTTTGTAAAACTTTTGAAAGAATGATACTTAACAGACTGTACTATAGAATCAAACACCAACTTTCCTCTCATCTCTATGTGTTCATGAAAGGAAAAAGTGAGCAAAATTGTATTTCTACCTTTCTCGCTGCACACAATTCTATTAGTTTTACCATATTTCTTGATCTAAAAACTTCATTTGATACCGCAAACAGAATCGTTATACTATAAGAACAAGCCAAAATGAACATTAATGGTAGCCTATTCAGTATGATAATAGGTTACCTGTCAAATAGAGTAAATTCTGTTTTATACCAAGGCTTTATGAGCGAGTCTAAGGAGATATCTTGATTAATATTCTCCTAAATGCTCTACCTACCTCACCTAAACATAGGTATACTGATGACATCATGATTTATACAACAGAGCATAAGAAGATAACTACCATTCTTATCGAGGGTCAAGTAATTTGTAATTGACTAGGCTTCGTCATATCTTCATCTAAAACAAAAATATTGACAAGCAAACGACATCCCCTACACATGTGTTTGCAAGGTGAAAACACTGCATAATACACTGTACATGGTACAATTAAGAAAGAACCAGATAATTTCGCTACAAAAGTACAGATCTAAATGGGTTGTGAAAACATGCAATTATATTAAATTTTATAACCTACATGAATTGTATCACTGTAGGTAACAAGAGCATTTTACCCCTCCATGGAAGTTGTGTTCATGTAATATCACATCCCTGCAAGTCCCTCCCAAGAAGCTCATCGCTTAATTAAATCACTTGCAAAAGCAACTGTTCAAGAAGAAATTTCTCGCGTAACAGTTAATAATAATTAATTTACCATAAATTATATACACTGATGGATCAAAGGAGGAGTCTGCTGGCAGGGCTGCATCTACTCTTGTAGCCACCTCCCTAGTGAAGAACCATAGCAACTTGGAATTAGGTATACGAATTAACAACTGGGCATCTATACTGCAAACTGAATTGTTTGCCATCCTAATGGCCTTAAGGTTAACTTATGACACTGAGTTTGACTCTATGATTATTACTGATTTTATGTCTTCATAGAAGGCTCTTCACTCACAAAATTACTCTAACTCATGCTCATTGGAGAAGCCAGTTATACTCAAAAATTCTGGAAAAGGAAGTTAAGGAAAAATTGTTATGTATTCCATCATACATTGAATTACTCCATGACAAAGTTGATAAGTTAGCCAGAAAGAGTACCCTGACGAAAATGTAGAATATAACTTTAGGAGAGAAGTAAATAATGATACCGAATATTATTGGAATGCAGTAAGAAGCCTGAGTAGATCTATCACCCACTATGATACATGTACGTATATAAGAAATTCAAGTTTATTCTCTATAAGGGTTACAATGTTGTGGTTTACAGATTTTGGGTATTGTGTGGTTTACATGTTATAAAATACTAATTACAGAGGGGGCCACTAGGACACCTAGCATGGCTAGGCATTTTGGGCAGACTTAGATTAATTCTTAACATTAAATCCTTACAGATTTAATGTTAAGAATTAAGGCTAAGTGACTACATCATAATTTGTGAGTTTAGCCATGTGAATGCTTTTGTTTTGGCACAATACAAAGTGTCTATATTGGAGTATCATAGGCAAACTTATGACTAGTTAGGATTTATTATTTTAAGATTAAGATTAGTATTTCTGGGTTTATAGTCAGTGGGTGAGTGAGTGTAATTGTGAACCACCAGGTGGTTATCATGTAGTTAGTTGTCAGGGTGTATCAGGGAGATAAGATGTTTTCTAACTGTAGTTTTGAAAGTAATGAATGTGTCTGCAGTTCTAGAGTTTTCAGGTAGGGTGTTCCAGATTTTAGGTCCTTTGAAATACATTGAATTTTTGTAAAGGTTTAGTCGAACACGGGGAATGCCATAGAGATGTTTGTGTCTGGTGTTATGCCTGTGGATCCTGTCACAACTATCAAGAAAGCATTTTAGGTCAAGGTTAATATTGGAATTTAAGGTCCTGTAGATACAGATTGCACAGTAGTAAGTGTGAATGTTCTGAACAGGGAGTAAGTTTAGATCTATGAAGAGTGGGGGGTGTGATTTAGTGATTATTCTTACTGCAGCTTTTTGTTGGGTTATTATTGGCTTTAGGTGTGTTGCTGCAGTTGAACCCCAAGCACAGATAGCATAGGTGAGGTATAGATATATAAGTGAATGGTATAGTGTGAGAAGGGCACTTTGCGGCACGTACTATTGTATCTTGGAGAGGATCCCAACTGTTTTGGATACTTTTTTTGTTATGTGTTGGATATGGGTGCTGAAATTTAGGTTGTTGTCGAGGTATAGGCCAAGGAATTTGCCCTCATTACGTCTGGCAATTAGAGTGTTGTCGATCTTAATGTTAAGTTGTGCAACACCTGCTCTGCTACCAAACATAACATAGTAGGTTTTGCCAGTGTTAAGTTTAAGTTTATTGGCTGTCATCCAAGTCGATATTTTGAGCAGCTCCTCGTTAACAATGGCATTGAGGGTGGCAAGATTAGGGTGGGAGATGACATAAGTCATGTCGTCAGCAAAGAGAATGGGTTTCAGGTGTTGGGATATGTTTGGAAGATCAGTGATGTAAATGAGGAAGAGCAGGGGTCCAAGGACACTTCCCTGTGGAACTCCAGTATCAAGTGGCTGTATTGATGAGGCTGTGTCTTTAATGGTGACATACTGATACCTATTAGAAAGGTAGGATTTAAAATATGCAAGCGCATGGCCTCTTATACTATAGTGGTCAAGTTTTTGGAGTAGGATACCGTGGTCTACTGTGTCAAATGCTTTTCTTAGGTCAATAAAAATTCCTAGCGGATATTCCTTATTTTCCAATGCTGTGTAAAGCAGGTCTAGCATTTTTATAATTGCATCATTAGTGCTTTTATTTTTCCTGAATCCAAATTGGCAGGGGTTGAGTATGTTTTGTGATGTTATAAATGAATATAGTCTCCTGTGCACGAGTTTCTCGAAGATTTTGGATAGCAATGGTAAGTTTGATATTGGCCTATAGTTGTTTACGTCTGTAGGGTCACCACCTTTATGTATTGGTGTAACCCTTGCTGTCTTGAGTAGTGTCAGGAAAGTGCTAGTTTCTAGTGACTTGTTAAAAAGTAATGTAATACTATGCGAAAGGACATGGGCCGCTCACTTGTACAGTAATGGTTGGACGTGAGACAGATTTCCCAAGTTATTTTTAAGTGACTTTATGATCACGGCAACTTCCGTGGGCTCAGTTGGTACAAGATAGAAGGAATTTGGGAAATTCCCATCTAAGTAGTCCCCGGCACGGGCATTGATACGTGGGATTTTACTGGCGAGATTAGATCCTATGTTTGAGAAGAAGTCATTTATCTTGTTAGCTGTATCAGTGGGATGCAGTGGTGTTTCATGAGGTTTAGTTAGAACAATATTCTTGTTTTTTTTCAGTTTGTGGGCCCCCAGAATCTGGGAAAGTGTTTTCCAGGTCTTTTTTATATCTCCTCTTGTGTCAGTGAATCTGCTGGAGTAGTACAGTTGTTTGGCTTTCTTTATTAATTTGGTGAGAACTGTTGAATATTGTTTAAGAATATCTTTGTGTATTAAGCCCTGTCTATATTGCTTTTCATATTGGTGTTTCTTATCAATGGATTTCAGAATGCTGCTGGTTAGCCATGGGCAACCAAGCAGTTGTGGTCTATTATGGTTGCACTTGTCTCAGTCAGCCTGAGTGGTTTAGTTATTGTTGGTATGAGAAGTGTGTTGTTCATATTGTTGATGAAATCAGTTACAGTCTGATCATCTGGTAGGCCAAGGTTGATATTGAAGTCTCCAGCTAAGAGAAGGTGGTGTTTGTTCATTTGTCTGTTTGTTATTAGTGACTTCAGATTCTCACTGAAGTTTGGGATGTTTGTGTGGGGTATCTGGTATATGGCACCGATTGTTATAGGCGTCTTGAGTTTTTTTACAGTAAAATTAGCAAAAATGTATTCCCCATATTCATCACTAAAGCAATTAGTGCTAATACAAGATAGTTAGTCAAAGTAATAGATTGCAATACCACCCCCAGCTTGGTATGGTCTTCAGTTGTGGATTGCTGTGTATCCTGGTAGTGGGTAGATATCAATTGTGTCCTGCTTAAGCCAGGTCTCAGTAAGAATAATGCAGGAGAAGGTTGTCTTTAGTGACTCAAGGAGTGCCAGGAGGTCATCATAGTGTTTGCTTAAGGACCTGATGTTGTAGTTAAGAACTGATAGACATTGAGCAGTGTTCAGGATAGTGCTGGCTTGTGATGCTGTGTAATAAAGGCAGTTACTTTCCAATAAGTTTTGATTGTGTGTTAGATTATGGAGGTTTAGATCAGGGTCAACGTGATCATTCATCTTTTAGGTTTAAATAGTGGTTGTTTATATCCTGTATTATGTGGTGAGTTCTAATACTGATTTCTGTAGTGGTGGGAGGTTTGGATAAGTATACCGCTAAAGCACTTCTGTCATGTAGAGTGTAGTCACTAATAAACATAATGAAATTGATATTGTCAATGTGTTGTGCTAGAATGAGCTAAAGTACAACTAGGTATAAACTAATACTATAAAAAAAATCAAATTACAAGTGGCACCAGACTCACTCTTGTAATTGCACTAAGGTCTAATATAATGAATTTAGTGTTGTCTATGTATTGAGCTAGAATGAGCTAAAGTAACTGGGACACAACACATCATCGATTCAAGTGGGTGTCTTAGGTCTGGTGTGTACGATGGTGAGAGTCATCTCCAACTCAACGGACTTGTCTACCTTCTCCATTTACATAAAGCTCGTAGGAAGTAGCAAACGTGGTGGCGCTGGGTTAAATCTCGGGTATCTCGAGGTCGGTATGAGACTCAACTCTCAAAAACTATGTTCCATTTGAGCCATACCTGGCACTCGGGTCTCAGGCCGAGTGACTCAGAGATTCTCTGGATGTCTAAGAGCGAAGGGTTTTGATTAAGTGATTCGTCAGGAACTGTGTCGTGACACGGGTCTTAATCCAAAGATGACCCATCTGAGGATCTCGATGATGTCTGTAGAATAGATGTCGGTCTAATTCAGAAATTATTCAGTGACCGTGATCAGGGTTTTGCTGTAGTCCCTATTCGTTCAACTGAAAAGAAAAAAATATGCAATGCAGTGAGTTGAGGCCATCAAGCTTCCTATGATTGTCTCGAGGCTCTGTGCTGGATGGTCGGATACATTTCCTGATAAACGCCATTATCCTTTGCACTGTCCATCATGCTTATATTCAAGAAGATTTTTCACAATAGTTTTGAATGTCTCTTTGTTTTCTACCGAGTTCATCAGTTAACTCGGTGACGTACGTGATTGCTGACATCATATGATGACTCAGAGGCAATACGGCATTGCTTGCTCTGTTCCCTTGAGCTACAGTGCTCTTCACTGGTGGCTGTTGTGGTGTGAGGGTAGACGCGTTAGCGCTAGTTTGTTTCTGCAGAACGGCGCTTGCTGGCTGCTGAAGCTGTCGGGAGTCGGATACCTACCTGGATGGAAGACGTTCCGAGAGTCAACGCCCCCGCGGCCCAATCCTTGACAGGCCTCCCAATGGATTAGAGCTTGATCAACCAGGCTGTAACTGCTGGCCGCATGAAAGCTAACACTCGAACCACAGCCCGGATGATCGGGTACTGATTTTAGGTATCTGTCCAGTTCCCTGCTGAAGGCAGCCAAGGGTCTATTGGTAGGAGGCTGCTGAACAGTCTTAGGCCCCAGACACTTATTGTGTTTTCTCTTAGTGTACTCATTGTGCTCCTGCTTTTCACTAGGGGTATGTTGCACCGTCTGCCCAGTCTTTTGCTTTCATATAATTATTATTATAATCGAAAAGAAACACTAAACCTAATAGGGTCATACAGTGCTGCAGGAACTGATGCAGGATCTAAGGATAAATAAGGGTGGTAAAGTTAGGAGGGACTGTGAGGAGTGCTAAAGGAATGATTATCAAAGTATTTGTAATAAATCAGTTGCTGTCAAAAAATCGAAATGGGAGTCTGTGTCAAAGGTGGGTACATCAATAAGGAGGGAAAATAAAGTAAGGGCTTTAGAGCGGTGACTTAGTTGGAGGAAAATTCTGCGTGCTCGTTGATAGACAGGACAGTCCAACAGAATATGGGAAATTGAAACAGGAACTAGACAATTCTCACAAAGTGGAACGGGACGCCTCTCTATGAGATACCCATGAGTTAGACGAGTGTGTCGCATGGGAAGACGAGTGTTGTCTCCCATCCTCAGTATCCATGACATGAAGAAGGCCAGAAACCCAAACTTCGTTTGATAGAATGTAATTTGTTATGAGTCATATCAGACCAACGTTGTTGTCAACGGTTGGGAAGGTGGGTAGAGATTACAGCAAAATAGTCAGAGAATGGAATGCCTCTATATGAAACTGGTAGGTCATGTACTGCAGATCGCACAGCAGAGTCTGCCTTTTCATTGCCCTGAACGTCAACATGACCAGGAACCCAACAGAAAATGGTTTCCTTATTTTTGCTAGTAATGCGGCATAACCAAAGTTGTATATGAAGAACTAGGGGATGAGACTAATAAATTTTTCTAATAGCTTGCAAAGCACTAAAGGAGTCTGAGACGATTACAAACTTTGAAGTAGGCATAGATGCAATACGGATAATTGCAATGAGAATTGTATACAATTCAGCTTTAAAAATGCTAGCCGAGTCTAATAAATAACCTTGCTCCACACTGTCAGGAAACACTGCTGCGAACCCAACACCGTCAGAGGATTTAGAACCATCAGTGTACAATGCAGCGGCATGAGAATGAGATCGGAAGTGGTTATGAAAAAGAGAGCGAGAAGCAACTGTAAGGATTTGGGCTTTCACGCATGGCAGTGGGGAAGAAGACACTAACTGTTGGAACTTCACAACACGGGGGAAGTGAAAAGTTGGATGCTAGTTGAACATACAAAGGGAGCAACTGAAGAAAAGACAAGAGCAATAGAAGACGAAGAGAAAAGGGACAGAGTAAACAGGGGCGACAAACAAATGATGGACTTCTCCTAACATTCGTTATTATTTTGTATGTAGAAGGATCGTGAAGGTTACGAGAGCGGACAAAATAGCATCGCGATGATCGGTCAAGGATGGGACATTTGCTTCTGGATAGGGGCTCTCGACAGGTGAGGAGTGAAAAGCACCTAGACATAAATGTAATCCCTGATGATGGATAGTACGCTGAGGTCAGTGGTCACGTGTGGTCATACCTGTCCTGAGCTGTCTGGGTATTAGCATGGGGTGTTACCAAGCACCATGGCTTGTTGTAGTGTTTTAGAATCTCAGGTTAAAGTGTTGGAGAAGGAGGTTCTACTTCTTCAGGAGGAAAACAGGAGGCTGAAGCTTTGCCTAGATGTGTTTGGGAGTGTTGAGAAATGGTTTACCAGCTAAGTTTAAAAAATAGGGAAAACTTAGCTTAGAAAGACAGCTCATTGCCTGCACAGCCACCCCTGCAGACGAGGTCTTGAGAAGCTATATCATCCATTTCACAACGGGCTGTAAATGGATATTAGGTTAATCATAAATTACCCCTAGGGGGTGTTATGTCAGCATATTTCATTCACTGATGACTGATGTACGTACTTGTGTGGACTTGAAAGTCTGCTTATCACAGGGGTTTATGATAAGTGACTAACTCATAACTTCAACTCAACTGTGCAGTCAATAGTAGTACATCACGAGTTAGAACACTTACCTGGGTATATGTATCTGACCCGTAGTTATGCCTGGATATCCGTTGAGTTGATTGAAGAATAATGTTCTTTGAAGAATGTCTCACTACACTCTGTTGAATCGCAACACTTGTTGTTACACTGTTCATCAACATTAGTTCATTTATTCACCATCTGTTTACTAGAGAAGCTGAACACTCTTCTCTGTAAGTGTTTATTGTGTTTTTGAGACACTTTGCACACACTAACACACTGATCAGTGTTCTTTGTTGGTTATTCCGGCGTCAGTGTGACTCCCAGTAGGGTCAAAAGTAATCTGAAGATGCCACAGCCTCATACACCATCATTGCCCCTAGCACATAAAGGAAAAGCTGACCTAGTACTGTTGCTTCCTTGCCACTTCCTCCATGCTGTCTTAAGCATAGACAACAATGTACACTATCTTTACCATGGTAATAAAGTGGGAGGAGAATTTCCCTTAATTGTCCTGCTAAGGTGAGATGGACTGTCTTTTATTACATTACACTTTGCAACACTGGAGTCTTGCAAGGAACGTCGGTCGCTTGACCACGTCGCATACTCGTACTGCATCTGGGATCAATTACTTGCTGTAGCAGTAAACAAGATGCTTGCCCCTTCTGAGAGGGCTGAGCCCCTCAGGGCTGAAAGGGGCTGAAGGGGGCTGATACCCCCCTCCTGGAGAAAATTTCTCCACAGGGAGTGTGAGATAGCTGGCACTGGAAAGGAGGAAATGCTTACCATCAGTGAGAGTGGCAGACGCTGTAAGTGGCAAGTGGTTCACAGTTCAGGAAGAAGGATGATAAGAAGATGTGAAGGTAGGAAATCGATTCTCTGTTCTCCAAGACGAGTATACTTCAGTGGTTAGTGAGGTTAAAGGTACCTCTGACTCTCCTGCTAATCAAGGTAAGAATATTTTGATTGTGGGAGATTCTCAGGTAATATATATGGACCGTGCTTTTGGTAACAGAGATAGAAAAGTCAGACAGAGAGTGTGCCTCCCAGGAGCTGGTGTTGGTGACATAGTCAGCAGGTTGGATAATATTATGTTAGGTAATGGGAACAAGCCCATTATCTGTCTTAGTGCTGGTGGAAATGACATTGGGAAGGGCAGGAGACAGGAGCTACTGGATAAGTACTGGTCAGCCATAGAAGTAGTCAGGTCTAAGGGAGGGATCCTTATCATACGTGGCATCTTGCCTAGAAGGGGAGTGGGCAATGAATGGATGTCTAGGGCAATTGGTATAAACTGCTCCGGGCTTTCTGGTGTTTTCACGGTGGCTCTTACGTGCTAGAACTTTAATTTGTGTCATCAATCCTATACGATACATCCCTCTAGCGCCTGGAACCAATCTTGGGCGGAAAACATTATATACTGAGTCAAAAAAGGAGAATTAGTGTGCACTACCTAGCAGAGTTTACTGCCAGAGGGGAATCATAGGCCTGTGTCCCGTGTGAAAAAAATAATAATAATTGAACTTTGTGTCAGAGGAAAGAAAGTCTCCCTGAAAACATTGAGTATACATAATGTTTAGTGTATACTACAGTGGCTCCCTAGTATATTGATGATAAAGGCTAAAGTGTCATTTGAAAACAGGTGAATTTGTAAATGAAGTGATAAGCCTATAGAGGCAGGTGCCAGAAGTCGCCAGAAACTTACCACAGGTCAGCTGTTTTTAATAATCTTCCTGGCTTGCTAGTGTACTCGCATATAATCTAGTGATACCAGTGAATAGCAGAATACAGTGTTGTAGTAGCAACTAACCAGTATTATATTGGTACTTAGTGGAGTGGAGTGACTTTCATTAGTTTTTTTTTCTTGAAATACCAGACGTATACTGTGAATTTCATATAACCTGTAGTTACCAGCGGTCGCAATATACACAACGAGAAGCAATTATTACTACAGAAAAAGCGTCCTTCCTCCAAAATTTGCACCAGTCAACTATAGTGATAATATAGCATTTATTGTGGTGGATACTAAAAAAAAAAAAAAAAAAAAAAAAAATAGAAAAGCTAGATACAGCGATTGATAAACAAGGGTGGAGGTCGACCGTTCGTCATTGTAGGAGTGCCAGCAGTCACCGGCTCTTCAACACGCAAGTTATACTTTTGTATCAATCAAATCACATATTACTCGGGTAGATAATTTCCAGTAGATCCTTCATGTGTTAGCTCAAATCACCGACCAGTATGGTTTAAATAAGTGACCCACTGATCAGATCAGATAGACTGGTCCGAACCCTTGACTGGTCCGAACCCTTGACTGGTCCGAACCCTGGGTCCGAACCCTGGACTTTTCAAACGGTTTCGTTGTGCACTACCTAGCAGGTTATTAATAGAATATTCAAGAGGTTGCTAGTAGAATTGCAGTAAATCAACCATTCAAATCATTATGAAGCTGTGTGTAGTCTGTGGTCAGTCAAACAAACGGGCCTCCACATGCATAAATTGTCATTTTTGTGGAAATTGGTGTCACGCCCCTTGTGCAGATATCCAAGAACTAGCTACAAGCAGTATTAAAACAGGGAAGTGTTTTTGGGTATGCCCAAATGAGATAAATCTGTGGACTAAAATCACAAGGGTATTAAAAGAGGTCAACATCAAAGCTGCTTTCATAGAAAACCTGGAAGCTTTCTACAACAGATGGGAACATAAAAAGTCTGGGCTGAATGGTACTGCCCTTGATACTGGCCATGTAGTCAGAAACTGTAAGGCTGGAGATGATGTCCTGGTAGTCAGTAAATGGGGGGCTGATAGTGCTGTCCTGGGAGACAGTAATGGTGAAGCTGGAGGTGCTGTCCTGGGAGACAGTAATGGTGAAGCTGGAGGTGCTGTCCTGGGAGACAGTAATGGTGAAGCTGGAGATGCTGTCCTGGGAGACAGTAATGGGGAAGCTGGAGATGCTGTCCTGGGAGACAGTAATGGTGAAGCTGGAGATTTTGTCCAGGTAGTCGGGAATTATACGCAGGAAGGAATACATATAAATGACCTCATAGGGGACAGGAGCCATAGTAGGGAAACAAGTGTAGTCAAAGATAAGATAAAACCAATATTGCAAACTAGAAATACCGCAGGAAATAGCAAACAAGAGGACTCCACTAGCAATAGTGAGGATATATTACCAAAAACAACTGGTGGGAGCTCCATTGTTGGTGCTAGGGAGGATAGAAGTAAGACAGGGAAACATGCACCAACAGGGAATACAGTCACAGAAACCCAAGGCAAACGGAAACCAAGCCTGTGCACATACTATGCACTCGGTATCTGCTGGCATGGGAAATCTGGAAAAACAGATGGGACATGCAACTATGACCACCCTAGAAAATGCCATGCCCATATAACAACAGGAAAATGCAAACTCCCTTCCTGTAAGCTTTTTCACCCTGAACTGTGTACCTCTTCAGTACAGGAAAGACTGTGCTATAACTTAAATTGCCAGGCATACCATCTAAAGGGGACAAAAAGATACAAAACATCCAGGCCATGGGAAAACCTGGGTAGCCACAGCCACTCAAGAGGGAGAGGTTTTTTAGTGCCAGGAAGGAAAAAAAAACTGGCAGGAAATGGCAGAAATCGTACACCAAATCCAGTCATTCCTGGAGTGGAACCACAGTCGATGGCCTCCACTCCAAACCAACAGATACAGATACTAATCCCGGAAAAAAAATCCCCCCCAGTACCAACAATACCACCAGTCCGATAACATTCTTCTTTGCAAATATACAGGGTCTAAAGCCAGCAACAAACAACAAAATACCTTTCGTCCGTGGACTGCTTGCAGAGGCAAAGGCAATGTTCGCGGCTTTCACTGAGACCCACATAAAGGATCACTTGGACAACAAAATATGGATCCCAGGTTACAACCTATACAGATGTGACAGAGTGAACAGGCAAAAGGGGAAGGGTTGGCCTGTACATTGCAGAGTCACCTGTTTGCACAGAACTGCTAAATGCCTCAAATGATGTAGTGGAAGTTTTAGCAGTAAAGGTCGAGAACCAAAACCTAGTCATTGTGGTAGTCTACAAGCCTCCGGATGCAACATCCCAGCAATTCCAGGAACAGCTGTTAAAAATTGACCACTGTCTGGAAAACCTTCCAGCTCCTGCACCCAACATCTTGCTCCTGGGGGATTTCAACTTAAGGCACCTAAAATGGAGGAATATAGCAAATAATATTGTTGCAGTAATAACACCAGGAGGCAGCTCTGATGAAAACTCACACTCACACGAGCTTTTAAATCTCTGCACAAAATTCAATTTAAACCAGCAAATAATAGAGCCTACTAGACTGGAGAATACACTAGACCTCATCTTCACTAACAATGATGATCTGATAAGAAATGTCACCATATCAAAAACAATATACTCAGATCACAACGTAATTGAGGTTCAGTCATGTATGCGTGGAGCCCCAGACCGACATAATGAGATTAGTCACGAGGGAGCATTCACCAAATTCAACTTCAATAACAAAAACATAAAGTGGGACCAAGTAAACCAAGTCCTAACCGATATAAGCTGGGAAGATATACTAAGCAACACAGACCCCAACTTATGCCTAGAACAGATTAACTCGGTGGCACTCGATGTATGCACAAGGCTTATTCCTCTAAGAAAAAGGAGGAGTAGATGTAAAACAGAAAGAGACAGGCGCTCCCTTTACAGGCGACGGAAAAGAATAACAGAGCGGCTAAAAGAGGTCAATATATCTAAAATGCGTAGGGAGACACTGGTCAGAGAAATAGCAAGCATCGAACTTAAGCTAAAAGAATCCTTTAGGAGTCAGGAATCGCGGGAAGAACTAAAAGCCATAAATGAAATCGAAAGAAACCCAAAGTATTTCTTCTCCTATGCCAAATCAAAATCGAGAACAACGTCCAGTATTGGGCCCCTACTTAAACAAGATGGGTCCTACACAGATGACAGCAAGGAAATGAGTGAGCTACTCAAGTCCCAGTATGACTCAGTTTTTAGCAAGCCGCTAACCAGACTGAGAGTCGAAGATCAAAATGAATTTTTTATGAGAGAGCCACAAAATTTGATTAACACAAGCCTATCCGATGTTATCCTGACGCCAAATGACTTCGAACCGGCGATAAATGACATGCCCATGCACTCTGCCCCAGGGCCAGACTCATGGAACTCTGTGTTCATCAAGAACTGCAAGAAGCCCCTATCACGAGCCTTTTCCATCCTATGGAGAGGGAGCATGGACACGGGGGTCGTCCCACAGTTACTAAAAACAACAGACATAGCCCCACTCCACAAAGGGGGCAGTAAAGCAACAGCAAAGAACTACAGACCAATAGCACTAACATCCCATATCATAAAAATCTTTGAAAAGGTCCTAAGAAGCAAGATCACCACCCCTCTTGAAACCCATCAGTTACACAACCCAGGGCAACATGGGTTTAGAACAGGTCGCTCCTGTCTGTCTCAACTATTGGATCACTACGACAAGGTCCTAAATGCACTAGAAGACAAAAAGAATGCAGATGTAATATATACAGACTTTGCAAAAGCCTTCGACAAGTGTGACCATGGCGTAATAGCGCACAAAATGCGTGCTAAAGGAATAACAGGAAAAGTCGGTCGATGGATCTATAATTTCCTCACTAACAGAACACAGAGAGTAATCGTCAACAGAGTAAAGTCCGAGGCAGCTACGGTGAAAAGCTCTGTTCCACAAGGCACAGTACTAGCTCCCATCTTATTCCTTATCCTCATATCAGACATAGACAAGGATGTCAGCCACAGCACCGTGTCTTCCTTTGCAGATGACACCCGAATCTGCATGACAGTGTCTTCCATTGCAGACACTGCAAAGCTCCAGGTGGACATCAACCAAATCTTTCAGTGGGCTGCAGAAAACAATATGAAGTTCAACGATGAGAAATTTCAATTACTCAGATATGGTAAACATGAGGAAATTAAATCTTCATCAGAGTACAAAACAAATTCTGGCCACAAAATAGAGCGAAACACCAACGTCAAAGACCTGGGAGTGATCATGTCGGAGGATCTCACCTTCAAGGACCATAACATTGTATCAATCGCATCTGCTAGAAAAATGACAGAATGGATAATGAGAACCTTCAAAACTAGGGAGGCCAAGCCCATGATGACACTCTTCAGGTCACTTGTTCTATCTAGGCTGGAATATTGCTGCACACTAACAGCACCTTTCAAGGCAGGTGAAATTGCCGACCTAGAAAATGTACAGAGAACTTTCACGGCACGCATAACGGAGATAAAACACCTCAATTATTGGGAGCACTTGAGGTTCCTAAACCTGTATTCCCTGGAACGCAGGAGGGAGAGATACATGATTATATACACCTGGAAAATCCTAGAGGGACTAGTACCGAACTTGCACACGAAAATCACTCACTACGAAAGCAAAAGACTTGGCAGACGATGCACCATCCCCCCAATGAAAAGCAGGGGTGTCACTAGCACGTTAAAAGACCATACAATAAGTGTCAGGGGCCCAAGTCTGTTCAACTGCCTCCCAGCACACATAAGGGGGATTACCAACAGACCCCTGGCAGTCTTCAAACTGGCAATGGACAAGCACCTAAAGTCAGTTCCGGATCAGCCGGGCTGTGGCTCATACGTTGGTTTGCGTGCAGCCAGCAGCAACAGCCTGGTTGATCAGGCTCTGATCCACCAGGAGGCCTGGTCACAGACCGGGCCGCGGGGGCGTTGACCCCCGGAATTCTCTCCAGGTAAACTCCAGGTAATAAAATTTTGGGTGTGATGTATAGGCCCCCAAACCTTGATAGGGAGTGCAGTAAGCTGCTATGCAACGAAATTCATAAGACGTCTAGATATAAAAATGTTGTGTTAATGGGGGATTTTAACTTAAGACAAATTGATTGGAACAATTTGACAGGAAATCTTGAGTCTAGTGACTTTCTTGATACAGTTTAGGATTGCTTTATAAAACATTTTGTGACAGAACCAACTAGAGGAAACAGTCTGCTTGACTTGGTTCTTGCCAACAAAGATTAACTAATTAATAATCTTGAGGTTAATCAAACCATACCACGGGTGGGGTTTGATCCCGCGGTCAGAGAGTCTCAAAACTCCAGACCGTAGTGTTAGCCACTAGACCAGCTAGCCACAATAAGATTCGTCCAACTAGGTATATTTCTACACCATAGGAAGGTTAGCATAGGCACCACTGTGACCACAAATGCAAGTTTTTACAGACGAATCTCCAGCTAGCGTGGCCGTGACGACCTCTAGCTCAAGTCCCCTCAAAGCCGTTAACATGGCTCACGAAATCGTAATGACACGATTGCAAACAAACCATACCACGGGCGGGATTTGATCCCGCGGTCAGAGAGTCTCAAAACTCCAGACCGTCGCGGCCACGCTAGCTGGAGATTCGTCTGTAAAAACTTGCATTTGTGGTCACAGTGGTGCCTATGCTAACCTTCCTATGGTGTAGAAATATACCTAGTTGGGCGAATCTTATTGTGGCTAGCTGGTCCAGTGGCTAACGCGACGGTTTGGAGTTTTGAGACTCTCTGACCGCGGGATCAAACCCCACCCGTGGTATGGTTTGTTTGCAATCGTGTCATTACGATTTCGTGAGTCATGAGGTTAATGGTGAGCTTGGTGAAAGTGAACACAAATCACTTAGTTTCAATATATTATGGAATTACCCAGCAAACTGCAATGAATTCTGTCCCCGACTTTTGATTGGCTGATTTCATGGGACTGAAAAATTATCTGGGTGGGCTGAATTGGAATGATCTGACTATGGGTCAGGTTGGTGGTGTTAGTTGCCAATATGACGTTTTTCAGAGCATAGTTCTAGCTGCCCAGACAACTTTTTATTCCGAGTAGGGAAATTAGATCTAACAAAAATGATCCCAAATGGATGAACAATAGATTAAAACATCTCATTGGTCAAAAAAGAGGCATATATAGGCGTATCAAAAGAGGGGAGGGGCAGTTAAGAAATCAATATATTCAATTAAAGAGAGAAATAAAAAAAAGGAATAAGAAAAGCAAAAAGGGATTATGAGGCTAAGGTCGCAAGGGATACGAAGACTAACCCAAAGGGGTTCTTTCAGGTATACAGAAGTAAGATTAGTGACAAGATTGGCCCACTTAAGAGTAACTCTGGGCA
This sequence comes from Cherax quadricarinatus, assembly GCF_038502225.1. Taxonomy (NCBI): domain Eukaryota; kingdom Metazoa; phylum Arthropoda; class Malacostraca; order Decapoda; family Parastacidae; genus Cherax; species Cherax quadricarinatus. Next base: position 133,031 of record NW_027195624.1, on the reverse strand, counting down.
GATCACTGACAGTGATAGGGATATGTGTGAAATTTTCAATTCTTACTTCCTCTCAGTTTTTACTCAGGAAGATACTAGCGAAATTCCAGAAATAATAGATTATGTAGAACAGGACGATAATAAACTATGCACGATTGTGGTAACTAGTGACATGATCCTCAGGCAAATAGAGAAATTAAAACCTAACAAATCCCCAGGCCCTGATGAACTGTTTGCAAGGGTGTTAAAGGAATGCAAACCTTTGGCTAATCTTTTCAACATATCACTACAAACTGGCATAGTGCCTCATAAGTGGAAAATGGCAAATGTAATACCTATTTACAAGGTAGGTGACAGGTCCTTAGCTTCGAACTATAGACCAATAAGCCTTACCTCCGTAGTGGGAAAAATTATGGAATCAATAATTGCCTAGGCAATTCGTAGCTATCTTGATAGGCATAAATTGATTAATAAATCTCAACACGGTTTTACTATGAGGAGTTCCTGTCTTACGAATTTACTAACTTTTTTCACTAAGGTGTTTGAGGAGGTAGATCAAGGTCATGATTATGATATTGTGTATATGGACTTCAGTAAGGCTTTCGATAGAGTTCCACATCAAAGACTTTTGAGGAAACTTAAGGCACACGGAATAGGCAGAGGCGTGGTTGACAAATAGGCAAGAAAGAGTTTGCACAAATGGGGAGAAATCAGAATGGAGGCATGTCACAAGCGGTGCTCCACAGGGGTCAGTGTTGGGCCTCTTGTTGTTCACAATTTACATAAACGATGTAGATGAGGGAATAAATAGCGACATAAGCAAATTTGCTGATGACACCAAAATAGGCCGTCCAATTCATTCTATTGAGGACATTAGTGCACTCCAGGATGATTTGAATACACTGATGCAGTGGTCGGAGAAGTGGCAGATGCAGTTTAATATAGACAAATGCAAAGTTCTAAATGTTGTACAGGACAATAACTTATTAACTGAATAGTGTAGCTTTTAATACTACTGACTGCGAAAAGGATTTAGGAGTTCTGGTTATCAGTAATCTAAAACCAAGACAACAGTGCATTAGTGTTCGCAATAAAGCTAACAGAATCCTTGGCTTCATATCAAGAAGTATAAATAATAGAAGTCCTCAGGTTGTTCTTCAACTCTATATATCCTTGGTTAGGCCTCATTTAGATTATGCTGCACAGTTCTGGTCACCATATTACAGAAAGGCTATAAATGCATTGGAAAACATACAGAGGAGGATGACAAAGTTGACCCCATGTATCAGAAATCTTCCCAATGAGGATAGACTGAGGGCCCTGAATCTGCACTCTCTAGAGTGCAGATTCAGGGGGGGATATGATTCAGGGGGGATGTGATTGAGGTGTATAAATGGAAAACAGGAATAAATAAAGGGGATGTAAATAGCGTGCTGAAAATATCCAGCCAAGACAGGACTTGCAGCAATGGTTTCAAGTTGGAAAAGTTCAAATTCAGGAAGGACATAAGAAAGCACTGTTTGGTTATAGAGTTGTGGATTAGTGGAACAAACTCCCGAGTACCGTCATAGAAGGTAAGGCCATGTGTAGTTTTAAAAATAGGTTGGATAAATACATGAATGGGTGTGGGTGGGTGTGATTTGGACCTGACTTGCTTGGGCTACCAGGTCTGGTGCAGTGCTCCTTCCTGAAGTGGAAGTGACCTGACTAGGTGGTCATTGTTCAAGGCCGGGGGTTGGCATGGACCTGCTTCGCATATGTCAGTAGGCTTGTTGCAGTGTTCCTTCTTTCTTATGTTCTTCTTATGTTCTTATCACATTTAGAGAGAGATGCAGGAGAGGCCGCAGAATATATCTGGTCACCATATCTAGCTTCGATAAAATTAAGGCTGAATGAACTCGAATTGGGGTTCGACGATCTCCCCCCCCCCCTCCATGAAAGATTAGCGAGGGTTTTAAGGAGGTTTACCAGGGAGGTAATGTGAGGTTTCCAAGAAAACGGGCGATCAAACAGTAGGCCTAGAAATCTGACTATCACATTCAGGGATTCGTGAGCCATACAGGTACAATGGAGTATCAGGGACGATTGAACGTCTGGTGAAAGTAAATGTTTGTGTTTTAGCACTAGAAAACTTAAACCCATGAGTAGTGGCCCAATGGGAAAACAGCATTCTGGAGTGAGGCTGCTACTAGGCGACAGTCATTGCCTGCACAAGCTATAGCGAAATCATCAACATTGAGTGATGACCAAATATTAGATGGGAGAACAGATGTCAGATCATTTATAGCAAGGAGAAAAAAGGAGGTGCTAAGGACATCCCTGAGGGACACCTTCAGCTTGGACAAAGTCCGGGGAAAGCAAATTATTAACCCGAAAACAGAAATATCTCTCAGATAAGAAGTTTGCAAGAAAAAATGGCAGATTGCTTCGAAGGTCTAAGGAGTGAGCTGGGGCCAAGATGTTATAATGAATGGTTTGAAAACCGACAAGTTGAAGATTAAGACACTTATGCAACATATGGGAATCTTTATTTAGGAAACGTTTCGCCACACAGTGGCTTCATCAGTCCGATACAAAGCAGAAAGGTGTAAGGAGAGGAGTTTGAGATAATCAGTCCCTCAGCCTGGAGTCGATGTGTTCAGTCCATCAATCTTGTAGAATTCTACAAGATGTTATACCTCCAAGTAGTGTCATATGCCTTTGCCTTTTCAAGATCAAAAAAGACTGCTATAACAGAGTGGTTAAGAGCAAAGACATTACAGACATAGGTATCTAAACTGAGTAAAGGGTCAATAGTAGAGCGGCCCTTACAAAAGCCATATTGACGCCGGGAGAGACTACTGTGTCTCTAAATACCATATCAATCGTTTATTTACCAGACGTTCCATCACCTTCCAAAGTGCACTGGTAAGAACAATGGGACGAGAGTGCGAGGTATCATGTCCTGAAGTACCTGGTTTATGAAACAGGTAGAGCTATGGCAGATTTCCACAGCTGAGGAAGAACTCCTTGCGACCAAATAAAATTGAAAAGACGTGAGAGGACTGTAAGGCCTGATGGATGCAAATGCTGAAGTATGCGAATATGAATGCTATCAGGCCCAGCTGCCGATGATCGTCAAGCAGAAAGTGTGGACTCTAGTTCTAGAAATGTAAAAAGCACATTATAGGGCTCTTCTTTGCTAGAAGAAAAGTCTAAGGGCAGTAACTCTCTGGCAGGCTTGGAGGAAAGAAACGAGGTGCATAGATGGAGCCCTTTACAGATATAGACAAGATGATTTCCGATTTCTGTGGGAACTTCAAGAGGGTTTGCAACTCTGACACCGACAACCTGGACAATGGGAGCAGGGTCTGGAGAGAACTTTCCACTCAGTTCCACACTTTTTTCCAAACTGCACTCACTGAGGAAGCAAGCAGATTAACGGTTGAAACATAATCTTGCCAGCAAGTGCATTTAGCTTCATGGATGACTTGTCAGGCGACTGCTCTCGCCCGTTTAAAATCAAGAAGACGCTCTGTAGTCCTATTGTAATGATATCGGCCCCATGCAACACGCTTCAAACGTACTGCACGAGCACAAGCAGTAACGTTGTTACTGCTAGACTAAATTAAGGTTTTGAGTATTGTTGCAACCCCTGAATGGGTCACAATGTATATAATGTATATTACCTTTTCATATAATTTTATATTGCTTATATTTGCGATAATAGCTAAATCGTAAATATATTGCTTTATATTATTATTTGACTTAGTTACTTTTGTTAGGTAGGATGTAACATATATATGTTATTCAGTGCTCATAGTTCAAGTCTTGATTGTCTAACTACTGTAATTATCACTCGATGCTCATTTCCCTGCCAGCTTCTCGGTGTTGCTGGGCAGCAACTGTCCACAGAGCAATCACATGATCGAGGGAGGGTGTTCACACCTCGCCTGGAGTAGTCAGTCTGGGCTAGACTCTCTTGGTGGTTGGACGTATTCCTGACAAGACGTGCCTAACTTTCCCTTATTGGCCCTTGTTGAAAGATCGTCTCTGTCACTTTATTGTTGTAGGTTCTGTGGAACTCTGTTCACAAAACATTGTCTAGACTTAGTGATTTTCGACGTTGTACTGAGGTTGTGTGTCGCATAGGCACTCTGAGCAACTTAGGTCCTGAGCTATAGCTTCTGACCTAATTTGTACTGGTATCTGTGTACTGTCACAGTCGGGGATTTTCTTATGCTGAACTTAGATTCAGTAGTATGGGAGTTTGGTGACATTTGTGGAGGTTTTGCAGATGGTCCCTACTTAGTGTCGTTATATTATCTCCTTGATCCTGATTCTGTGTCGCAGTTGCTTGTTATATTGCTATTGGGCTTAGCGGTCGTTTATTGTTCAAGCAAGTTGTTCTGATTGCCAGGTGGTCAAGAAGTTAGTTTATGTGAGGACTTTGTCAGTCACTGGTTTAAGTCTAGTCGAGTCGTGAGACATAGCGAACTACTTAGAGAACTTACACACATACTCACAAACTTATTTGTATATTGTATTGAAGGTTAATGTACCAAACAGTACTTAAGATATAAAGATGTGATATGTGCCTTCAGCACAATACTACTGTACACGAGAGAAGTGATTATTATTAATTTGTTTAGATTTATTAATTTATTTTAATTTGATAATATACTCCTAGACATCTTGATTGTTAATAAATTTATTAAATTTTAAATTCTCTAGTTAGTAGCCAACCAGTTGTAATCCTGAAGCACAAATAATTCTTATTGAATTCCATTGGATAATTGGACCAGGATACTGACTAATTGTTCCGAAAACCCAGTAACAGGCTGGATGCTAGAAGGGCAGTCCTTTCTAGTATTACCTGGAGATCTCTAAGCTTATTAGAAATCACGTTTTTTGTAACAAATGGGGGCCTGTCTGGGATGCTCTTCATCCAAGGTGTTGGAGAAATTGTCCAGTTTGACACACTAGTAACTCAATGGTCAAACACTTTGAGTACATTCCTAATCTGAAGACTTTGAGTTTTGCCTTGTACAACATAATACATGGATGTATGTACTTGACTGAGTCTCTTGATCCAAGGAGATGGAAATACTGTTTAGGAGCTCTAGCTCTAAGACAACTAACACTAAAATTCCTATCAGGATTATAGTTTCCCATAATCTCTCTCTCGTAGTACATTTATTTTCGTGATGTATCCCAAAGTGAAACAGTTAATTAGTACTCTGACTTTGTCTGAGTTGAGTACATTAAAACTTCAGACCTGTTGGCGAGTAGCCAAATATCTCGGTTTGACGTATAACAGGAATTACACCGCAGAAACTGTCAGAGCATTAATTAAAGATATTTTGTTTCCTGCTCATACAGAGATGTCTGATTATGATTCAGATACAGAAAGCCTAGTGTCACAATTAGAAAGTATGACTCTATTTGATGATGTAGAAGAGAGCAACTACGGCAGAAGTGAGCCTAGTGTCTGAGCCTAGTGAAATTCTGTTCTAGCTCACGCCTTCCCTCCTGACTAACACAATAGTACAGAGTGTAGCTGATAGTATGACTCAGCCTCATACTAGTACCGTGTATGCTACACCTGTATCTACTTATCCTAGACCAGATCTAGACTCTCTAGGAATGGCTGGACAAGGTGCCCGACCTAAGGACCATCCAGAAAGACATGTTAATTTCCCCACTCCTCCGTTACCTACTGGTCCTATCTCTGAGGAACAGTTTGAGAGGATGGAACGCCTCATTATGTTGCAGACTGCACAAATAGAGGCACAGAGGAAATTGAATGAAGAAGATTTCCAGAGAGAAAATGTTCGTCTTGGAAGACAAGAGACTGATAGATCTGATAAAGTTGATAAATCTGTTAGTACAACACAGGACACATTTAATGTGCAGAAAGCTGCCTCGATGGTTCCTAAGTTTTTTGAGAGTGACTTAGACACCTATTGTGATGTGTCTGAGAACCAGGCATGTGCTATGAACTGGCCACATAAGCACTGGGCTACCTTGTTGCACACAGCTTTGACAGGAAGAGCTCAAACTTGCACTGCTGCTTTACCATTTGCCACGTACATTAGTTATGGCGCTGTCAAGCAAACTATTCTAGAGTCATATAACTTGTTACCTGTAAATTATCAACACACATTTCGTACGTTACAAAGACGACAAGATCAAACTTGTGTAGAGTTTGCTCGTGAGAAAAAAGTTGCATTTGAGAGATGGTCTAGAGCTGCTAAATGTTATGACTACGACAGTCTTGTTCAGTTGTTACTTCACGAAGAGTTTAACAACTGTATGTCTGCTGATATACAAGAATATCTGGTCGATCATACTGCCTTGGATATTCTGGAAACTGCAGCTTTAGCAGACAATTACGAGACTCCTCACAAACTTGTGCATACTAAAACACTGAGAAACAAGGTAACTAAAAGTTGTCCTAGAAGTTGGCAACCTGCTCAGTGCCAGCCTGATGTACCTGCTACTGTAACTTCTCATACCTTTACCAGGAAAACTCACAATCCTGAATCTGTCTCTGTGGCTAGACAGAAATCTGATAACGAGAAGAAGAAAGTTAAATGTACCTATTGTAATAGAAAAGGATATGCTAGAGAGTATTGCTATAAGTTAGAAAGAGATACGAGAAGCAGTCGTGCGGCTGGCTCCCCCACACAAGTCATATCCTCTTCCGTGCAACAAAGACACCAAAATCCTAGTAATACCTCTGATCCCACTGTTTTAGATAATATTGCTCAGAGTAGATGACTAGCATCAGAAAGTGTATCTGATGAAATGATTCGTTCAGCGATTAGTCCTTACTTATCGAGAGGTAAAGCAGGACTTGACGAATCACATCTAACTGAGATAATTAGTTTCAGAGACACTGGCAGTTATCTCACGTTATTAAGAGAAGATATACTGCCCATAACTGATAATACCTATACCAAGATAGATGTATTGTTAGAAGCCTATGATGGGGCTGTTATAAAAGTACCTCTGCACAGAGTTTACATTGAAACAAGCTAATTGGCCTGTACAAAAGGTGTATATTGCTCCTGTTGAAATTACTGTGACCACCACTCCAATAGTTTGTCCTCCCTTAGCCATTGATATAAATAGGTATTCTTCTTTACCCAAACTAATCAATGTAACTAAGTTGGTGTTTAAATTTCTAAACAAGATGAATATCTCATATAAGTTTTCACATCCTCTTTAATATTGGATAAAGAGGGTACAAGAAGAAATCTGTGGAAATGAGATTAAATTGATGATGGAAAGAAAAATTGTGAAAGGTTCCATAATAGAGAAATTGGGGCTGTATTTAGAGAACAATGTAATTAGGTGCAGAGGCAGATTACAAAATGCTGAATTGGGTGATTATGCTAAATACCCTATCTTACTGCCCAAAACTCATCATCTAACAAATTTAATTGTTCTAAATGCCCATAAAATTGTAATGAATGGTGGGGTACAAGATACCTTAAATTGTATTAAGGAAACTTTCTGGATTCCACAAGGACGGCAAAGTGTAAAAAGGGTGATTAAATCTTGTGTAATATGTCGCCGTGTGGATGCCAGATCCTATATGTACCCAGGTCCTCCACCATTGCCAAATGAGCAATTTGAGTCGTTTAGCAACGAACTCCGCCCGGCCGCAGTGTGGAAAATACTGTATATATTTTCCAGAAATACAGTAGTTATATGTAAATAGATGGCCATACTGTATTTAATAAAATTTATGTTATAAAAAATGGGAAGCCTGCACCTGCGCAGAAGAGACTCGCCATTGTGTTTTGAATGAGCCAAGAAAACGTTAGTAAATAGGAGGCGAAATTGTTGGATGTGTATTCCTGCATAACTTGAGATATCAGGCGACTGGACAAGACAACTCCAGGAACCTCAGATAAGTCTGTGATGTTTTAACTCTGGCCAGTGTTATTTTCATGTATAGACAGTGAGGTTTTCTGAGTATGATACACCTTGATCTCCAGTCAAATTGTTGAGTGAGTTTAAGATATTCTCCTTCTGTTATGTAAATGTGTGCATATATATATAATTTATTAATTTTAATATACAGTCCACAAATTTATATATTTACCAGAATTCCTGGTGTATGTACATTTCATTTGTAATTAATAGGTCTAGAGCAACTTGTGGATATGACAGTGGTAGGTATCGAAAGGGGACATTTTTTGTGACCTAGGTGTCCCAAATTCCTACTTGTCTATGTAACTCTGATAAATAATAATTATATTTGTTATCATTTACTGTTATGTACATAATGAGTTACATTCAGATAAATGCAATTTTCCACAATGATTTTGCAGTTCCCTGAATTGTTCAGTGATGTTCCTAAACGTTGTACTCTGGGTGTACATGACGTTGATGTACAGGGAGCATCACCCATTAAGCAATCACCATATAGGATGAGTCCAACGAAGCATAAAGCATTGAGAGAAGTTGATTTTCTGTTATCTCATGGACTCATTGAGCGCAGTAAAAGTCCATGGGCATCTCCATGTATTTTAGTGCCTAAACCTGACGGTAGTTTCAGGATGTGCACTGATTACCGTAAAGTGAACTCTGTCACCTTGCCTGATGGTTATCCCCTACCTCGCATTGACGACCTTATTGACCGTGTGTCAGGAGCCCAGTTTGTCAGCCATTTAGATCTCTTACGAGGCTATTATCAAGTCCCGCTTACTGAACGTGCTCAAGAAATATCTGCTTTTACTGTTCAAGATGGATTGTTTAATTACCTCGTCACCCCCATCGGCTTATGTAACGCGGCTTCTTCATTCCAACGTATAATGAACGAGTTGACCCAAACTTAGACGGAATAGAAGCCTATCTTGACGACTTAGTGGTGTACAGTGACGAGTGGGAACAACACTTGACGCATCTCGGAGCATTGTTTGAGAGACTGGCGCACTACAACTTCACTGTTAACTTAGCTAAATGTAGTTTTGGTCAAGCCAAGATTACCTATCTAGGCTTTTGTATCGGCCAAGGTGAGGTTGCTCCTATTGAGGCTAAGGTTCGTGCAATTTCTGAATTTCCAGTGCCACAGGATAGGAAGGGAGTACAGAGATTCCTGGGCATGGCAGGATATTATCGCAGGTTCTGTCCAAACTTTTCTCAGATTGCTGCTCCTCTCACTGAGCTTACTAGTAGCAAAGTTCAGTTCATCTGGACTAGAGATTGTTCAGACTCGTCCAAAAGATTGAAGCATTTGCTCTCCTCTGCTCCTGTGTTGAGGAGTCCTAATTTCAATCTTCCTTTCTTTTTACATATAGATGTGAGTGGTTATGCAGTGGGTGCTGTGCTGCTCCAACAGTGGTTATGCAGTGGGTGCTGTGCTGCTCCAACAGTCAACATGTGTTGACGTGTACTTGGCTCTGTGAAGACCTGTTTGCGCGCTCTCTAGAATTGAAGCAAGATGCCCTCCATCGAGCAACTTTACCAACAGCTTAAGGAAGAATTGAGGTTGGCGAATATGGAAATTCGGCGACTGACCGAGGAAAACAAAAAGATTCGGAGTAGTCCTCCTGTTTTGAGTCCTCAGGTCAAGAAGGGAAACTGGTCAGTGGCTGGACAGCAGGGAAAGAAGTTGACGATCAAGAAGACGAATGGAAAGGTAGAAACGATGAAGAAGAAAGAGACTGCCGTGGAAACTGTTGTGGAAACATCCAATACATTCTCAGTGCTACCCGACGAATGTGAGTCGAATACTGGGAACGTCACGACGAAAGACATTAAGGAAGGTACGAATATTGTTGTTGTTGGGGATAGCCAAGTTAGGTATATGGATAGGGCGTTCTGCTTGAAGGACAGGAGTAGGAGACAGAGAGTTTGTTTTCCTGGGGCTGGGATGGAGCATATTGTTAGCCGTCTGGATGACATCATGAGAGGTAATGGGAGCAATCCTATTATCTGTCTCAGTGCTGGAGGCAACGATGTTGGCAGACGTAGGAGTGAGGACCTGATTAGCAGGTATAGGTCAGCAATAGAAATAATTAGAAGTAAGGGTGGGAACCCTCTCATATGTGGTATTTTGCCAAGGAGGGGAGTTGGAAATGAATGGTTGTCCAGGGCAATTGGTGTCAATTGCTGGCTGGACAAATACTGTAAGGAAAATGCGGTAACATTCATTGACAACTGGGACCTCTTCTATGGCAGAAATGACATGTATGCTAGGGATGGGGTTCACTTATCTAGGTGTGGGGTGGGAGCACTGGCAACTGCAGTGGAGGGAGCAGTTACGACTTTAAACTAGGAATAGTTAGTGGTATGGGTTTTGGCAGGAAAACAGTGAAGTCCCAGTGTAGTAATATTACGAGTTCTAGGGGAACTAGTAATAATAAGAACGAGATAGATATTGAAAAGCCAGGGACCTTGGGTGATAAGGACAGTAATAGGTTTAGTAGAAAAATAGAAATGAGCAGGAAGGGTAAAGAGAAAGGAGAGTCTTTCAATGTTTATTATGCTAATTGCCGTAGTGCTAGGAATAAGATGGACGAGTTGAGATTAGTTGCTAGTGTAGGTAACATTGATGTATTTGCCTTAACTGAGACGTGGTTTAATTCAAAAAGTCGGGACATGCCTGCGGAATGTCATATTCATGGTTTTAAATTGTTCCAAGAAGATAGAAGTATTGGGAGGGGGGGGTGGGGTGGCATTGTATGTCCGAGATCGCTTGAACTGTTGCATAAAAACGGGTATTAAGTCTGAAGTAACACATACAGAGTCTGTTTGGATAGAATTTTCAGAGGGGCATGAAAAACTGATTTTAGGAGTGATATACCGTCCCCCAAACTTAGATAGGGACCAAGGGAAACTACTATGGGAGGAAATTGTTAAGGCCACAAGGCACGATAATGTAGTAATTCTAGGAGACTTTAACTTTAGTCATGTTGATTGGAATTTCTTGACTGGGAACTTAGAATCATACGACTTCTTAGAAGTATTTCAGGATTGTTTTTTGAAGCAGTTTGTGACAGAACCTACAAGAGGAAATAACCTGCTTGACTTAGTTATGGCAAACAATGAATCCCTTGTTAATAATTTAGAAATTTCCGAGGAACTGGGTGCTAGCGACCACAAATCAATTACATTTAGCATTGAATGGAAGTACGATAGTAGCGATAACTCAGTAACAGTCCCAGATTTTCGCTTAGCAGATTACGATGGGCTTAGAGAACACTTATCATCTGTTGACTGGGGTAACGAAGAGAGCTATCAATATGACAGTTTTCTGAACACTATACATGCTGCTCAAAGAGCGTTTATCCCATATAAAGAAATTAGATCAAATAGAAATGACCCAAAATGGATGAACAATAGGCTCAAATATCTACTAGGGCATAAGAAAGGAATTTATAGGCGTATCAAAAGAGGTGAGGGTCATCTTATGAATCAGTATATTGACATTAAGAGGGACATTAAAAAGGGGATAAGAAAAGCTAAAAGGGACTATGAAATTAAAGTTGCTAGGGATTCTAAAACTAACCCAAAAAGTTTTTTCCAGGTCTATAGAACAAAAGTTAGAGATAAGATAGGTCCCCTTAAAAATAACTATGGGCACCTTATTGACAAAGAGAATGAAATGTGCTTGATTTTAAATAATTATTTTCTCTCAGTTTTTACACAGGAAGACACTAACAATATTCCAGTAATTAATTTTTACAGTGGGCTAGAAGAAGATAAATTATGTAACATCACAGTCACTAGTGAGATGGTTGTGAAGCAGATAGACAGACTGAAGCAAAATAAGTCGCCGGGTCCTGATGAGGTTTTTTCAAGGGTTCTTAAGGAATGCAAAATGGAACTCTGTGAACCATTAACTAATATTTTTAATTTATCTCTTCAAACAGGTGTAGTGTCTGATATGTGGAAGATGGCTAATGTAACTCCTATTTTTAAAACAGGGGACAAGTCGTTACCGTCAAATTACCGCCCAATAAGCCTGACCTCAATTGTAGGCAAATTACTAGAGTCAATTATAGCTGAGATTATAAGAAGCCATCTCGATAAGCATAGCTTGATTAATGATACTCAGCATGGATTCACAAGAGGCCGGTCTTGTCTAACTAATTTATTAACTTTCTTCAGTAAAGCTTTTGAGGCTGTTGACCACAATAAAGAATTTGATATTATTTACTTAGATTTTAGTAAGGCTTTTGACAGAGTTCCGCACCATAGACTGTTAAAGAAAGTGACAGCTCATGGCATTGGGGGAAAAGTGCTCTCGTGGATCGAGTCATGGCTCACTGACAGGAAGCAGAGAGTGTCCATAAATGGGGTTAAATCCGAGTGGGGATCTGTAACAAGTGGCGTTCCACAGGGATCAGTCTTGGGCCCGTTGTTGTTTATAATATATATCAATGATCTTGATGAGGGAATTACTAGTGATATGAGCAAATTCGCCGATGACACAAAGATAGGTAGGATAATTGATTCAAACGTAGATGTTATGGAACTTCAGGAGGATTTAAACAAACTCTATTCTTGGTCAGAAAAGTGGCAGATGCAGTTCAATGTAGATAAATGCAAGGTTCTGAAGCTTGGGAGTGCCCATAACCCTAGTACTTATAAGTTAAATGATGTAGAACTTAGCCATACAGATTGCGAAAAGGACTTGGGGGTTATGGTGAGCAGCAACCTTAAACCACGACAGCAATGCCTAAGCGTACGTAATAAGGCAAATAGATTACTGGGATTTATATCAAGAAGTGTAAGCAACAGAAGTCCAGAGGTCGTACTGCAGCTTTATACATCATTAGTAAGGCCTCACCTAGATTATGCAGCTCAGTTCTGGTCTCCGTATCACAAAATGGACATAAATTCGTTAGAAAACATTCAGCGTAGGATGACTAAATTAATACATAGCATTAGAAATCTTCCTTATGAAGAAAGATTGAAGACTCTTAAGTTACATTCACTTGTTAGACGAAGAATGAGGGGAGACCTGATCGAAGTGTATAAGTGGAAGATAGGTATTAATAAAGGGGATATTAATAAGGTCTTGAGGATGTCTCTCCAAGAGAGAACCCGCAGTAATGGATTTAAATTAGACAAGTTTAGATTTAGAAAGGACATAGGAAAGTATTGGTTTGGAAATAGGGTAGTTGATGAGTGGAACAGTCTACCTAGTTGGGTTATTGAGGCTGGGACTTTGGGTAGTTTCAAATCTAGGTTGGATAAGTACATGAGTGGGAGGGGTTGGATTTGAGTGGGACTTTCACATCAGAGCTTATTTCTTGGGTGGCATTGAAAATTGGGTTGGGCAAATGTTTTGTTAGTGGGATGAATTGTAAAGGACCTGCCTAGTATGGGCCAGCAGACCTCCTGCAGTGTTCCTCCTTTCTTATGTTCTTAACATCCACTGACATTCTCCATCCTATATGTTACTATTCATCTAAGCTCAAACGACACCAGAAAAATTATGCCACTATTAAGAAAGAGGCTCTAGCTCTCGTGGTGTCCTTTGAACATTTTGACGTGTATTTGGGCACTGGTTTGGTAATAGAGTCGTGGATGAGTGGAACAAACTCCCGAGTACAGTTATAGAGGCTAAAACGTTTTGTAGTTTTAAAAATAGGTTAGATAAATACATGAGTGGGTGTGGGTGGGTGGCTTGTGCTGCTGGGTCTGGTGCCGTGCTCTTTCCTTGAGTGGAGGTGACCAACTGGGTGGTCATTGGGCTCATCCGGGGGGGGTCATGGGGCTTATCCGGGGGGGGACATGGACCTGCTCCGCATGGGTCAGTAGGCCTGTTGCAGTGTTCCTTCTTTCATATGTTCTAATGTACATGAACGACCTACCGGAAGGGACTGGTGAGTTCTGTGTCACTGTTTGTGGATCATATAAAACTAATGTGTAGAATAAGAACGGAAGGTGATAGTGAGACAATTCACTGAACAAGTGGAGCTACGATCCATAGTTAACGCACTGGCCCGTGCGTTTTAGGACTCACTTGTAATGGGTTTGAGCCCCATCGGTTCAGTGATTCTTTTGCAATAGACTTATTACGATTTCGTGAGTCCAGCGAGAACTTAACAGACTAATGATGAGGTCAAACAAGAGTCTTCAGAATTTAAACTCGAACATATACAAGATCAGCGATTTGGAGAAGGTGAGGACAGACCAGACACAGAGTACAGCACGGGCGGAGACAAGATGAAAATATCAGAGAGTTAAAAGAATCTGGGGGTGAATATAACAAGAAGCAAATCACTAGAAATATAAATAAACCACATACAGTCAGTAGCATATACAAGATTAGGAAACATCAGAAAAACATTTAAGAACTTCAATAAAGAATCCTTCTTTACTTTATATACGACATATGTTAGGCCAGTCATTGAGTCTGCAGCCAAAGCACCGAACACGCACTTAGTCAAGCATGTTCAGGAGCTCGAAAAGACCCAGACTAGTACTAGAATTGAAGGAGGTGCACTGTGAAGAGAGGCTAAAGGAACTGAACTTGATAACTTTAGCGGAGAAAAGAAGAGGGAGGACATAATTCCTACATGTAAAATCCTAAGAGAAATTGATAGAGCAGGTAGAGGCAGACTGAAATAAAATGGCAGAGATCAAGTGGACACAGGCGGAAGCTGAAGACAAAGATGAGCCATAGGGTTATAAGAAAGTATTTCTTTAGTCTAAGTCTGGCTGAGAAATGGATTGACTCGGATGAGGCAGTGGTGGACACAAGTTCAATACACTATCTCAAGAGTAGACACGATAAGATCTATGAGGCCCGAAATCAGTAATGCAGATCAGACACACACACACACAAACACACACACACACACACACACACACACACACACACACACACACACACACACACACACACACACACACACACACACACAGACCTGTATCACTAACGTGTATAGTATGCAAGGTCATGGAGAAGATCATCAGGAGGAGAGTGGTGGGGCACCTGGAAAGAAACAAGTGTATAATTGACAACCAGCACGGTTTCAGGGAAGGAAAATCCTGTGTCACAAACCTACTAGAGTTTTATGACAAGGTGACAGAAGTAAGACGAGAGAGAGAGGGGTGGATCGACTGCATATTTTTGGACTGCAAGAAGGCCTTCGACACAGTTCCTCACAAGAGGTTACTGCAAAAGCTAGAGGACCAGGCACACATAACAGGAAAGGCACTGCAATGGATCAGAGAATATCTGACAGGGAGGCAACAACGAGTCATGGTACGCGACGAGGTGTCAGAGTGGGCGCCTGTGACAAGCGGGGTTCCACAGGGGTCAGTCCTAGGACCTGTGCTGTTCTTGGTATATGTGAACGACATAACGGAAGGGATAGACTCAGAAGTGTCCTTGTTTGCAGAAGATGTGAAGTTAATGAGAAGAATCAAATCGGACGAGGATCAGGCAGGACTACAAAGAGACCTGGACAGGCTACAAGCCTGGTCCAGCAACTGCCTCCTTGAATTTAACCCTGCCAAATGCAAAGTCATGAAGATTGGGGAAGGGCAAAGAAGACCGCAGACACAATATAGTTTAGATGGCCAAAGACTGCAAACCTCACTCAAGGAAAAAGATCTGGGGGTGAGTATAACACCGAGCATATCTCCTGAGGCGCACATCAATCAGATAACTGCTGCAGCATACGGGCGCCTGGCAAACCTACGGATAGCGTTCCGATACCTCAGTAAGGATTCGTTTAAGACTCTGTATACCATCTACGTCAGGCCCATACTGGAGTATGCAGCACCAGTTTGGAATCCACACCTAGTCAAGCACGTCAAGAAATTAGAGAAAGTGCAAAGGTTTGCAACAAGACTAGTCCCAGAGCTACGGGGATTGTCCTATGAAGAAAGGTTGAGGGAAATCGGCCTGACGACACTGGAGGACAGGAGGGTCAGGGGAGACATGATAACGACATATAAAATACTGCGCGGAATAGACGAGGTGGACAAAGACGGGATGTTCCAGAGATGGGACACAGACACAAGAGGTCACAATTGGAAGTTGAAGACTCAGATGAATCAAAGGGATGTTAGGAAGTATTTCTTCAGTCATAGAGTAGTCAGGCCTTGGAATAGCCTAGAAAGTGATGTGGTGGAGGCAGGAACCATACATAGTTTTAAGGCGAGGTATGATAGAGCTCATGGGGCAGGGAGAGAGAGGACCTAGTAGCAATCAGCGAAGAGGCGGGGCCAGGAGCTGTGACTCGACCCCTGCAACCACAAATAGGTGAGTACAAATAGGTGAGT
Organism: Cherax quadricarinatus; assembly: GCF_038502225.1. Lineage (NCBI taxonomy): Eukaryota > Metazoa > Arthropoda > Malacostraca > Decapoda > Parastacidae > Cherax > Cherax quadricarinatus. The sequence goes on along the minus strand of NW_027195624.1, from coordinate 116,807 downwards.
ACACACCAGGCACATCTGAAGCGCACATCAACCAAATAACCGCTGCAGCATATGGGCGCCTAGCAAACCTCAGAACAGCATTCCGACATCTTAATAAGGAATCGTTCAGGACCCTGTACACCGTGTACGTTAGGCCCATATTGGAGTATGCGGCACCAGTTTGGAACCCACACGTAGCCAAGCCGGTAAAGAAACTAGAGAAAGTGCAAAGGTTTGCAACAAGACTAGTCCCAGAGCTAAGAGGTATGTCCTACGAGGAGAGGTTAAAGGAAATCAACCTGACGACATTGGAGGACAGGAGATATAGGGGGGACATGATAACGACATACAAAGTACCGAGAGGAATTGACAAGGTGGACAAAGACAGGATGTTCCAGAGATTGGACACAGCAACAAGGGGACACAGTTGGAAGATGAAGTCACAGATAAATCACAGGGATGTTAGGAAGTACTTCTTCAGTCACAGAGTAGTCAGGAAGTGGAATAGTTTGGGAAGCGATGTAATGGAGGCAGATCTATACATAGCTTTAAGCAGAGGTATGATAAAGCTCATGGTTCAGGGAGAGTGACCTAGTAGCGACCAGTGAAGAGGTGGGGCCAGGAGCTTGGAATCGGCCCCTGCAAACTCAACTAGGTGAGTACAACTAGGTGGGAGGCGGGAAAGAATGGATCTAAAAGCGACCGTAGAAAAGGCAGGGCCCGGGGCTGTGAACCGACCCCTGCAACCACACATAGGTGAGTACACACCTCACACGCACTAGAGGAGGGGAGGGAGAGTGGAGGTGCGTGCGTGTGTCAGGTGAGCACCACTTTAGTGAAATATGAGCGGTCTCTTTCACACCTTGAAACTTGATACGACATCGGAATTCAGATTGTGGAATGAGTGATCTCGACATTATCCAGCCTTAGTCCCTCTCTCGGCCAGTAAAAATGGCGAGCTAGCTAGATGCTGGGCTGTGATTGGTTAACGTAAAGTGGGTGGTGGGAGGTGCAGGAGGTATCAAGCGCACCTCCTTCATTTATCAGGGAGGTAGAGAGTCTCGACCATAGAGTATTTGTGTGTGGACAAAGAGGGAGGTCCAGCTATTCTCTGCTTCTTCTAGGTAACTCAAGGTACTAATGCTTAAATATCTTATAGTTTGTTAAGTTATATCTATGAAGAGTAATGTCGTGGAAATGAAGACCCGTAATTGTGAACACATTCTTGAAAATACTTATTTTAAGTTAATAATTATGATAAAACCAGCAATAACAGGCGGTGGTGCGGCGTTCCTTTGAGTGTCAGAATGGTGTTGCTCAGTTGTGGCGCTAATGTAAGGGGTGTGAATGGCTGACACGATGGTGGCTAAATACTACAAATTCTGACCTGAAAGCCTTCAATGGACGCTTCCCATGAACCTGTCAGGACACCGAACGTTTATCTCTCGCCTCAAATACTTAACACTGGTTACTCTTTCTTCATTTTTTATCCTTCTTTACCTCACCCTACTCGGTCTTTTTTTTCTGTCTGGTATTCCAGGAAACTCATTTTTCGAACACATCATTGATCTTTTCCTCAAACACTCTTATTCTCTGGCCACCAGGGAAAATCTACATTTGTAAATTTTACCGACGTGCCATTTTTCTATTGTATCTCCTGTCATTCCACACGGGAAGCAAGATGATATGGCCAACACTATATAAGTTACAAATAAGTGACAGATAATAAATCAGGAAATGATAAAAGAAAAGCTAATATAAAGTGGGTAAGTGACGGAAAATAAATCGTAACAACTTTAAAGGAGAATATGAAGTATGTAACAGTATTAATAAAAGAAACCAGAAACTCGGCAAGCTGAGTATTACTGTGATGGTTGTAACAGAGAATTCAAACATACACACCATAACCTCCAGACATTAAGTATCTGTACTTGTAAATTACATACACTCAACATTGTTCATTTGTTTTTAAAACAACTTTTGTAAATATCATTGACAGCGTTGATGTAGATTCCTGCACTTTCCTACCTTCTTAACTCGTGTTGTATTAATTGAATCGACTGCTTTATAACAGCCCCAACATACTATGCTCACTTTAACATATCCTCATAAGTAAATGTAGGTTTTGTTAAATAAGACACTTGACCAACATTTATGTATCTTTATTCTGGAAACGTTTCGCCAGCCAGTGTCTTCTTCAGTTTCTACACTGCACTGAAGAAGCCATTGCCTGGCGAAATGTTTTGTCAATTTCCCAGACAGACAAACAGACAGACAGACAGACAGACAGACACACACACACACACAAACACACACACACACACACACACACACACAAACACACACACACACACACAGGAGGCAAAGGACCCAGGCAAATAAGGAGATTAGTAGAAGAGCCAGAAACGAGTATGCACAGATAAGGAGGGAGGCCCAGCGACAGTACTAGAACGACATAGCATCTAAAGTCAAGTCTGACCCAAAACTACTGTATAGCCACATTAGGGGGAAGACAACAGTCAAAGACCAGGTGATAAGGCTGAGGAAAGAAGGTGGGGAACTCACAAGAAACGATCAAGAGGTATGTGAGGGTCTCAATATGAGATTTAAGGAAGTATTTACGGTGGAGACAGGAAGGCCTCTGGGGGGACAGAACAGAGGGGGACACCAGCAAGGAATATACCAACAAGTGTTGGATGACATACATACAAATGAGGAGGAGGTGAAGCTGCTGAGGGACATCTATACCTCAAAGGCAATGGGACCGGACAACATCTCCCCGTGGGTCCTTAGAGAGGGAGCGGATATGCTGTGTGTGCCACTTACCACAATCTTCAACAAATCCCTGGAAACTAGGCAACTACTGATGTATGGAAGACGGCAAATGTAGTTCCCATTTTTAAGAAAGGAGACAGAAAAGAGGAGCTAAACTATAGACCTGTGTCACTGACTTGTATAGTATGCAAAGTTATGGAGAAGATTATCAAGAGGAGAGTGGTGGAGCACCTGGAACGGAACAAGAGTATAAATGCCAACCAGCACGGATTCATGGAAGGCAAATCCTGTGTCACAAACCTTCTGGAGTTTTATGATAAAGTAACACAAGTAAGACACGAGAGAGAGGGGTGGGTTGATTGCATCTTCTTGGACTGCAAGAAGGCCTTTGACACAGTTCCTCACAAGAGATTAGTGCAAAAGCTAGAGGATCAGGTGCATATAACAGGAAGGGCACTGCAATGGATCAGAGAATACCTGACAGGGAGGCAATAACGAGTCATGGTACGTAATGATGTATCACAGTGGGCACCTGTGACGAGCAGGGTCCCACAGGGGTCGGTCCTAGGACCAGTGCTATTTTTGGTATATGTGAACGACATGATGGAAGGGTTAGACTCAGAAGTGTCCCTGTTCGCAGATGAGTTAATGAGGAGAATTAAATCAGATGAGGATCAGGCAGGACTTCAAAGAGACCTGGACAGACTGGACACCTGGTCCAGCAACTGGCTTCTCGAATTTAATCCCACCAAATGCAAAGTCATGAAGATCGGGGAAGGGCACAGAAGACCACAGACGGAGTATAGGCTAGGTGGCCAAAGACTGCAAACCTCGCTCGAGGAGAAAGATCTTGGAGTGAGTATAACACCGAGCATGTCTCCGGAAGCACACATCAACCAGATAACTGCTGCAGCATATGGGCGCCTGGCAAACCTGAGAACAGCGTTCCGATACCTTAGTAAGGAGTCGTTCAAGACACTGTACACCGTGTACGTCAGGCCCATACTGGACTATGCAGCACCTGTTTGGAACCCGCACTTGATAAAGCACGTCAAGAAATTAGAGAATGTGCAAAGGTTTGCGACAAGGTTAGTTCCAGAGCTAAGGGGAATGTACTATGAAGAAAGGTTAAGGGAAATCGGCCTGACGACACTGGAGGACAGGAGGGTAAGGGGAGACATGATAACGACATATCAAATACTGCGCGGAATAGAGAAGGTGGACAAAGACAGGATGTTCCAGGGAGGGGACACAGAAACAAGAGGTCACAATTGGAAGTTGAAGACTCAGATGAGTCAAAGGGATGTCAGGAAGTATTTCTTCAGTCACAGAGTAGTAAGGCCGTGGAATAGCCTAGAAAGTGACGTAGTGGAGGCGGGAACCATACATAGTTTTAAGACAAGGTTTGATAAAGCTCATGGAGCAGAGAGAGAGAGGACCCAGTAGCAACCAGTGAAGAGGCAGGGCCAGGAGCTAAGACTCTACCCCTGCAACCACAATTAGGTGAGTACACAATTTTCGGTATATATTTCTTTATGCTAAAATATAATGCATGTAGAGAACAAGTAGAAGATACACATGTTAGTTACAGTCCTCCTCCTTAAGTCTGTTAGTAACTACTCTTATTGAATACATTTTAAACAACTGATTAAAGGCTTATAGTGTCACCAGTACAATACTAGAGGCACTTAAAAAAGGCTGGACATCACAGACATCCAAGACATCACAAGGAGTACCATGCCATCATCCTGCGGTTAAAATCAAGTAAAAATAACAAGGTTAAATATATAAATTAAATCTTTACAAAATCGTTCACAAAAGATGTTTTGAAGTGTGAGATGTGGATCTAGAGTTTCAGTGTAGTATATAGACGTGATGAAGTTAATAACTCACGGGGAGATGTAGCAATCTATGTTAGAAACTCTCGTTGTTGTAACAAACTTGGGAACTTATGCAATGGTATTGTAGAAATACTGGGAATTAAAGTGCGGAAAAACAAACCTGGTAATTACCGTGGTGTATAAACCATCAGCAACGATGGAAGTAAGATAATAATAATATCTTTATATCTACAAGTACATGTACAAGGTATACAGACCATAGCTAACATCAGTGACATACTACTATATACAAAGCCGCTTGTTATGCTGAGCATTTCGGGCAAATTAGGTCAGTTTTGTCCCAGGATGCAACCCACACCCAGGTATACATATTACTGATGGTGAACATAGACAACAGGTGTAAGGAAACACCCCCAATGTTTTTACCCTGACTGGGAATCGAAGCCGGACCCTCACCGTGTGAACGAGAGCTTTAGCCACCGGGCCACGGAGCCTGGTGGCTACAAAGGCACATTACCGTGACTGGAACAATGCACAAGCAACTCACACATAGGAAGACGAAAGTTTCATTCTCCTGTGTTATTTGTGTATTGTTAATCACCTTGAAAACTTGCAATTATAATGTCACTTGTTAAATGAAAGATAATAAAAACATTATATCAGACGCTAGCCAAGTGGACACTTTGTCTGACTAGTTTTATGGATATCCTAGTTAATGTATACATAAGTTACTATGTATGATAATATGTATAACTGTATTTACGTGTACCTGTACCTAAGTAAACTAACTTGATCTGTGAAAAACTTGATCCCGAAGTCCACCAGGAATGAAAACTTTTTAGACCTGATCTTCACTAACAATGAAGACATAACATTCTGAAGTACTCAAGTATACTGAAGTACTCAAGTATACTGAAGTACTCAAGTATACTGAAGTACTCAAGTATACTGAAGTACTCAAGTATACTGAAGTACTCAAGTATACTGAAGTACTCAAGTATACTGAAGTACTCAAGCATACTGAAGTACTCAAGTATACTGAAGTACTCAAATATACTGAAGTACTCAAGTATACTGAAGTACTCAAGTATACTGAAGTACTCAAATATACTGAAGTACTCAAGTATACTGAAGTACTCAAGCATACTGAAGTACTCAAGTATACTGAAGTACTCAAGTATACTGAAGTACTCAAGCATACTGAAGTACTCAAGCATACTGAAGTACTCAAGCATACTGAAGTACTCAAGTATACTGAAGTACTCAAGTATACTGAAGTACTCAAGTATACTGAAGTACTCAAGTATACTGAAGTACTCAAGTATACTGAAGTACTCAAGTATACTGAAGTACTCAAGTATACTGAAGTACTCAAGTATACTGAACTACTGACAATGACACCAACAGGAGCTGAGTCTCGACCCCTGCAACCACAAATAGGTAAGTACAGACGCCATGGAACAGCCGACCTTCAACAAATGTGATTTAAATGGTTAAGAAAACAGACAAGATAATGTGGACTGAACATATCGCCTCCAGGCTGAGGGACTGACTACCTGAAACTCCTCCTCAACTTTTACTGTAATGAACTGAAGAAGCCACTGGCTGGTGAAACGTTTCCTTAATAATCTCAAATCTTGTACAAGTCTCATTTCTCAACCTTCAATAAATTTTGCTTAAACAACTAAAGTATCGACGTGAGGACAGATAAATATAGAACTATCAGACATTACCTCGGAAGATGATGATGAAGAAGAAGAATATAAAGAAGACGATAAAGAAGGAGAAGAAGAAGAAGATAAACATAAAAAAGAAGAAGAAGAAGAAGATAAAGAAGAAGAAGATGACGATTTTGATGGGATTATTTAGTATGATACTTTTAATTTTTCAGGGAAATTGTTTGTGTATATAGTTTTTAAGAGCATCTTTACACGGTACGTGTTGTATTGTGCACTACCTGTATTGTGCACTACCTGTATTGTGCACTACCTGTATTGTGCACTACCTGTATTGTGCACTACCTGTATTGTGTACTACCTGTATTGTGTACTACCTGTATTCTGTACTACCTGTATTGTGTACTACCTGTATTGTGCACTACCTGTATTGTGCACTACCTGTATTGTGCACTACCTGTATTGTGCACTACCTGTATTGTGTACTACCTGTATTGTGTACTACCTGTATTGTGCACTACCTGTATTGTGTACTGCCTGTATTGTGTACTACCTGTATTGTGTACTACCTGTATTGTGCACTACCTGCATTGTGTACTACCTGTATTGTGCACTACCTGCATTGTGCACTACCTGTATTGTGCACTACCTGTATTGTGTACTGCCTGTATTGTGTACTACCTGTATTGTGCACTACCTGTATTGAGCACTACCTCCATTGTGTACTACCTGTATTGTGCACTACCTGTATTGTGTATTACCTGTATTGTGCACTACCTGTATTGTGTACTACCTGTATTGCGCACTACCTATATTGTGTACTACCTGTATTGTGCACTACCTGTATTGTGTACTACCTGTATTGTGCACTACCTGTATTGTGCACTACCTGTATTGTGCACTACCTGTATTGTGCACTACCTATATTGTGTACTACCTGTATTGTGCACTACCTGTATTGTGCACTACCTGTATTGTGTACTACCTGTATTGTGCACTACCTGTATTGTGCACTACCTATATTGTGTACTACCTGTATTGTGCACTACCTGTATTGTGTACTACCTGTATTGTGTACTACCTGTATTGTGCACTACCTGTATTGTGCACTACCTGTATTGTGCACTACCTGTATTGTGCACTACCTGTATTGTACACTACCTGTATTGTGCATTACCTGTATTGTGCACTACCTGTATTGTGTACTACCTGTATTGTGCACTACCTGTATTGTGCACTACCTGTATTGTGCACTACCTGTATTGTGCACTACCTGTTTTGTGTACTACCTGTATTGTGTACTACCTGTATTGTGTACTACCTGTATTGTGTACTACCTGTATTGTGCACTACCTGTATTGTGCACTACCTGTATTGTGCACTACCTGTATTGTGTACTACCTGTATTGTGTACTGCCTGTATTGTGTACTACCTGTAATGTGTACTACCTGTATTGTGTACTACCTGTATTGTGTACTACCTGTATTGTGCACTACCTGTATTGTGTACTGCCTGTATTGTGCACTACCTGTATTGTGCACTACCTGTATTGTGCACTACCTGTATTGTGCACTACCTGTATTGTGCACTACCTGTATTGTGCACTACCTGTATTGTGCACTACCTGTATTGTACACTACCTGTATTGTGCATTACCTGTATTGTGTACTACCTGTATTGTGTACTACCTGTATTGTGCACTACCTGTATTGTGTACTACCTGTATTGTGTACTACCTGTATTGTGTACTACCTGTATTGTGTACTACCTGTTTTGTGTACTACCTGTATTGTGTACTACCTGTATTGTGTACTACCTGTATTGTGCACTACCTGTATTGTGCACTACCTGTATTGTGCACTACCTGTATTGTGCACTACCTGTATTGTGTACCACCTGTATTGTGCACTACCTGTATTGTGCACTACCTGTATTGTGTGCTACCTGTATTGTGTACTACCTGTATTGTGTACTACCTGTATTGTGCACTACCTGTATTGTGCACTACCTGTATTGTGCACTACCTGTATTGTGCACTACCTGTATTGTGCACTACCTGTATTGTGTACTACCTGTATTGTGCACTACCTGTATTGTGCACTACCTGTATTGTGTACTACCTGTATTGTGCACTACCTGTATTATGCACTACCTGTATTGTGTACTACCTGTATTGTGTACTACCTGTATTGTGTACTGCCTGTATTGTGCACTACCTGTATTGTGTACTGCCTGTATTGTGTACTACCTGTATTGTGCACTACCTGTATTGTGTACTGCCTGTATTGTGTACTACCTGTATTGTGCACTACCTGTATTGTGCACTACCTGTATTGTGCACTACCTGTATTGTGCACTACCTGTATTGTGCACTACCTGTATTGTGTACTACCTGTATTGTGCACTACCTGTATTGTGCACTACCTGTATTGTGCACTACCTGTATTGTGCAGTACCTGTTTTGTGTACTACCTGTATTGTGTACTACCTGTATTGTGTACTACCTGTATTGTGCACTACCTGTATTGTGCACTACCTGTATTGTGCACTACCTGTATTGTGTACTACCTGTATTGTGTACTACCTGTATTGTGCACTACCTGTATTGTGCACTACCTGTATTGTGCACTACCTGTATTGTGCACTACCTATATTGTGCACTACCTGTATTGTGTACTACCTGTATTGTGCACTACCTGTATTGTGCACTACCTGTATTGTGCACTACCTGTATTGTGTACTACCTGTATTGTGTACTACATGTATTGTGCACTACCTGTATTGTGCACTACCTGTATTGTGCACTACCTGTATTGTGTACTACCTGTATTGTGTACTACCTGTTTTGTGTACTACCTGTATTGTGCACTACCTGCATTGTGTACTACCTGTATTGTGTACTACCTGAATTGTGTACTACCTGTATTGTGCACTACCTGTATTGTGTACTACCTGTATTGTGTACTACCTGTATTGTGCACTACCTGTATTGTGCACTACCTGTATTGTGCACTACCTGTATTGTGTACTACCTGTATTGTGTACTACCTGTATTGTGCACTACCTGTATTGTGCACTACCTGTATTGTGCACTACCTGTATTGTGTACTACCTGTATTTTGTACTACCTGTATTGTGCACTACCTGCATTGTGCACTACCTGTATTGTGCACTACCTGTATTGTGTACTACATGTATTGTGCACTACCTGTATTGTGTACTACCTGTATTGTGCACTACCTGTATTGTGTACTGCCTATATTGTGCACTACCTGTTTTGTGTACTACCTGTATTGTGTACTACCTGTATTGTGTACTGCCTGTATTGTGCACTACCTGTATTGTGTACTGCCTGTATTGTGCACTACCTGTATTGTGCACTACCTGTATTGTGTACTACCTGTATTGTGTACTACCTGTATTGTGCACTCTGTATTGTGCACTACCTGTGTTGTGCACTACCTGTATTGTGTACTACCTGTATTGTGTACTACCTGTATTGTGCACTACCTGTATTGTGTACTACCTGTATTGTGTACTACCTGTATTGTGTACTACCTGTATTGTGTACTACCTGTATTGTGTACTACCTGTATTGTGTACTACCTGTATTGTGCACTACCTGTATTGTGTACTACCTGTATTGTGCACTACCTGTATTGTGCACTACCTGTATTGTGCACTACCTGTATTGTGCACTACCTGTATTGTGTACCACCTGTATTGTGCACTACCTGTATTGTGCACTACCTGTATTGTGTGCTACCTGTATTGTGTACTACCTGTATTGTGTACTACCTGTATTGTGCACTACCTGTATTGTGCACTACCTGTATTGTGCACTACCTGTATTGTGCACTACCTGTATTGTGCACTACCTGTATTGTGTACTACCTGTATTGTGCACTACCTGTATTGTGTACTACCTGTATTGTGCACTACCTGTATTGTGCACTACCTGTATTGTGTGCTACCTGTATTGTGCACTACCCGTATTGTGTACTGCCTGTATTGTGCACTACCTGTATTGTGTACTGCCTGTATTGTGTACTACCTGTATTGTGCACTACCTGTATTGTGCACTACCTGTATTGTGCACTACCTGTATTGTGCACTACCTGTATTGTGCACTACCTGTATTGTGCACTACCTGTATTGTGCACTACCTGTATTGTGCACTACCTGTATTGTGTACTACCTGTATTGTGCACTACCTGTATTGTGCACTACCTGTATTGTGCACTACCTGTATTGTGCACTACCTGTTTTGTGTACTACCTGTATTGTGTACTACCTGTATTGTGTACTACCTGTATTGTGCACTACCTGCATTGTGCACTACCTGTATTGTGCACTACCTGTATTGTGTACTACCTGTATTGTGTACTACCTGTATTGTGCACTACCTGTATTGTGCACTACCTGTATTGTGCACTACCTGTATTGTGCACTACCTATATTGTGCACTACCTGTATTGTATACTACCTGTATTGTGCACTACCTGTATTGTGCACTACCTGTATTGTGCACTACCTGTATTGTGTACTACCTGTATTGTGTACTACCTGTATTGTGCACTACCTGTATTGTGCACTACCTGTATTGTGTACTACCTGTATTGTGTACTACCTGTATTGTGTACTACCTGTTTTGTGTACTACCTGTATTGTGCACTACCTGCATTGTGTACTACCTGTATTGTGTACTACCTGAATTGTGTACTACCTGTATTGTGCATACCTGTATTGTGTACTACCTGTATTGTGTACTACCTGTATTGTGCACTACCTGTATTGTGCACTACCTGTATTGTGCACTACCTGTATTGTGTACTACCTGTATTGTGTACTACCTGTATTGTGCACTACCTGTATTGTGCACTACCTGTATTGTGCACTACCTGTATTGTGTACTACCTGTATTGTGCACTACCTGTATTTTGCACTACCTGTATTGTGCACTACCTGTATTGTGCACTACCTGTATTGTGTACCACCTGTATTGTGCACTACCTGTATTGTGCACTACCTGTATTGTGTGCTACCTGTATTGTGTACTACCTGTATTGTGTACTACCTGTATTGTGCACTACCTGTATTGTGCACTACCTGTATTGTGCACTACCTGTATTGTGCACTACCTGTATTGTGCACTACCTGTATTGTGTACTACATGTATTGTGCACTACCTGTATTGTGCACTACCTGTATTGTGTACTACCTGTATTGTGCACTACCTGTATTATGCACTACCTGTATTGTGTACTACCTGTATTGTGCACTTCCTGTATTGTGTACTGCTTGTATTGTGCACTACCTGTATTGTGTACTGCCTGTATTGTGTACTACCTGTATTGTGCACTACCTGTATTGTGCACTACCTGTATTGTGCACTACCTGTATTGTGCACTACCTGTATTGTGCACTACCTGTATTGTGCACTACCTGTATTGTGCACTACCTGTATTGTGCACTACCTGTATTGTGTACTACCTGTATTGTGCACTACCTGTATTGTGCACTACCTGTATTGTGCACTACCTGTATTGTGCACTACCTGTTTTGTGTACTACCTGTATTGTGTACTACCTGTATTGTGTACTACCTGTATTGTGTACTACCTGTTTTGTGTACTACCTGTATTGTGCACTACCTGCATTGTGTACTACCTGTATTGTGTACTACCTGAATTGTGTACTACCTGTATTGTGCACTACCTGTATTGTGTACTACCTGTATTGTGTACTACCTGTATTGTGCACTACCTGTATTGTGCACTACCTGTATTGTGCACTACCTGTATTGTGTACTACCTGTATTGTGTACTACCTGTATTGTGCACTACCTGTATTGTGCACTACCTGTATTGTGCACTACCTGTATTGTGTACTACCTGTATTTTGTACTACCTGTATTGTGCACTACCTGCATTGTGCACTACCTGTATTGTGCACTACCTGTATTGTGTACTACATGTATTGTGCACTACCTGTATTGTGTACTACCTGTATTGTGCACTACCTGTATTGTGTACTGCCTATATTGTGCACTACCTGTTTTGTGTACTACCTGTATTGTGTACTACCTGTATTGTGTACTGCCTGTATTGTGCACTACCTGTATTGTGTACTGCCTGTATTGTGCACTACCTGTATTGTGCACTACCTGTATTGTGTACTACCTGTATTGTGTACTACCTGTATTGTGCACTCTGTATTGTGCACTACCTGTATTGTGCACTACCTGTATTGTGTACTACCTGTATTGTGTACTACCTGTATTGTGCACTACCTGTATTGTGCACTACCTGTATTTTGCACTACCTGTATTGTCCACTACCTGTATTGTGTACTACCTGTGTTGTGCACTACCTGTATTGTGCACTATCTGTATTGTGTACTACCTGTATTGTGTACTACCTGTATTGTTTTAATCTATTGGTCATCCATTTGGGATCATTTTTGTTAGATCTAATTTCCCTACTCAGAAGAAAAGTTGTCCGGGCAGCTAGAACTATGCTCTGAAAAACGTCATTTTGGCAACCAAGATCACCTACCTGACCCATAGTCATGACATCCCAATTTAGCCCACCTAGGTACTTTTTCAGCCCCATGAAGTCGGCCAAGCGAAAATCTTGGACAGAGATTTGATTGCAGTTATCTGGGTAATTCCATGATATATTGTAACTAAGTGATTTGTGATCACTTTCCCCAAGCTCATCATTAACCTCAAAATTATTAATTAGTGAATCTTTGCTGGCAAGAATCAAGTCAAGCAGATTGTTTCCACTAGTTAGTTCTGTCACAACCTGTTCTAAAAAGCAGTCCTGAACCGTATCAAAAAGTCACTAGACTCAAGATTTCCTGTCATGTTGTTCCAATCAATTTGTCTAAAGTTAAAATCTCCCATTATCACAACATTTTCATATCTAGATGCCTTATGAATTTCGTCCAATAACAGCTTACTGCTCTCCCTATCAAGGTTTGGGGGCCTATAAATCACACCCAAAATTAATTTGTAACGTCCCTCGAGAAACTGTAGCCAAACAGATTCTGTGTTCGATGTTTCTAATCTTACATCATGTCTAAGACAACAATTTAAATTTTCTCTGACATACATCGCCACACCACCACCCTTCCTGTTGACCCTATCAGTGTGGAATAGTTTATAACCCTTTATGCTGCACTCAGAAGGCATTTCTCTATCCTTCTAGTTGAACCAGGTCTCTGTTATACCAATAAATATTACCTACACTTGCAAGTAATCTTAGCTCATCTATCTTATTTCTTAGACTTCTACTATTTGTATAGTAAACCTTAAGGGAGCTAGTCACTCGTTGCCCTCTACTATCTCTCTTTGTTTGTTGATCAATTGATTTGCCATTACTAGGAACTTTATTTTGAATATTGTCTTTTAAACATATCCCTGAGATATTCCGGTAATAACTGCTGTTTTTAACTCTAATGCTGCAGCCTGACTGTTTCCCACAAACACCCCTACCTCTATAATCTATCAGTTTAAATTCCTATACAAGCTGGAGTTTACCTGGAGAGAGTTTCGGGGGTCAACGCCCCCGCGGCCCGGTCTGTGACCAGGCCTCCTGGTGGATCAGCGCCTGATCAACCAGGCTGTTGCTGCTGGCTGCACGCAAACCAACGTACGAGCCACAGCCCGGCTGATCAGGAACTGACTTTAGGTGCTTGTCCAGTGCCAGCTTGAAGACTGCCAGGGGTCTGTTGGTAATCCCCCTTATGTGTGCTGGGAGGCAGTTGAACAGTCTCGGGCCCCTGACACTTATTGTATGGTCTCTTAACGTGCTAGTGACACCCCTGCTTTTCATTGGGGGGATGGTGCATCGTCTGCCAAGTCTTTTGCTTTCGTAGTGAGTGATTTTCGTGTGCAAGTTCGGTACTAGTCCCTCTAGGATTTTCCAGGTGTATATAATCATGTATCTCTCCCTCCTGCGTTCCAGGGAATACAGGTTTAGAAACCTCAAGCGCTCCCAGTAATTGAGGTGTTTTATCTCCGTTATGCGCGCCGTGAAAGTTCTCTGTACATTTTCTAGGTCGGCAATTTCACCTGCCTTGAAAGGTGCTGTTAGAGTGCAGCAATATTCCAGCCTAGATAGAACAAGTGACCTGAAGAGTGTCATCATGGGCTTGGCCTCCCTAGTTTTGAAGGTTCTCATTATCCATCCTGTCATTTTTCTAGCAGATGCGATTGATACAATGTTATGGTCCTTGAAGGTGAGATCCTCCGACATAATCACTCCCAGGTCTTTGACGTTGGTGTTTCGCTCTATTTCGTGGCCAGAATTTGTTTTGTACTCTGATGAAGATTTAATTTCCTCATGTTTACCATATCTGAGTAATTGAAATTTCTCATCGTTGAACTTCATATTGTTTTCTGCAGCCCACTGAAAGATTTGGTTGATGTCCGCCTGGAGCCTTGCAGTGTCTGCAATGGAAGACACTGTCATGCAGATTCGGGTGTCATCTGCAAAGGAAGACACGGTGCTGTGGCTGACATCCTTGTCTATGTCGGATATGAGGATGAGGAACAAGATGGGAGCTAGTACTGTGCCTTGTGGAACAGAGCTTTTCACCGTAGCTGCCTCGGACTTTACTCTGTTGACGACTACTCTCTGTGTTCTGTTAGTGAGGAAATTATAGATCCATCGACCGACTTTTCCTGTTATTCCTTTAGCGCGCATTTTGTGCGCTATTACGCCATGGTCACACTTGTCGAAGGCTTTTGCAAAGTCTGTATATATTACATCTGCATTCTTTTTGTCTTCTAGTGCATTTAGGACCTTGTCGTAGTGATCCAGTAGCTGAGACAGACAGGAGCGACCTGTTCTAAACCCATGTTGCCCTGGGTTGTGTAACTGATGGGTTTCTAGATGGGTGGTGATCTTGCTTCTTAGGACCCTTTCAAAGATTTTTATGATATGGGATGTTAGTGCTATTGGTCTGTAGTTCTTTGCTGTTGCTTTACTGCCCCCTTTGTGGAGTGGGGCTATGTCTGTTGTTTTTAGTAACTGAGGGACGACCCCCGTGTCCATGCTCCCTCTCCATAGGATGGAAAAGGCTCGTGATAGGGGCTTCTTGCAGTTCTTGATGAACACAGAGTTCCATGAGTCTGGCCCTGGGGCAGAGTGCATGGGCATGTCATTTATCGCCTGTTCGAAGTCATTTGGCGTCAGGATAACATCGGATAGGCTTGTGTTAATCAAATTTTGTGGCTCTCTCATAAAAAATTCATTTTGATCTTCGACTCTCAGTCTGGTTAGCGGCTTGCTAAAAACTGAGTCATATTGGGACTTGAGTAGCTCACTCATTTCCTTGCTGTCATCTGTGTAGGACCCATCTTGTTTAAGTAGGGGCCCAATACTGGGCGTTGTTCTCGATTTTGATTTGGCATAGGAGAAGAAATACTTTGGGTTTCTTTCGATTTCATTTATAGCTTTTAGTTCTTCCCGCGATTCCTGACTCCTAAAGGATTCTTTTAGCTTAAGTTCGATGCTTGCTATTTCTCTGACCAGTGTCTCCCTGCACATTTCAGATATATTGACCTCTTTTAGCCGCTCTGTTATTCTTTTCCGTCGCCTGTAAAGGGAGCGCCTGTCTCTTTCTATTTTACATCTACTCCTCCTTTTTCTTAGAGGAATAAGCCTTGTGCATACATCGAGTGCCACCGAGTTAATCTGTTCTAGGCATAAGTTTGGGTCTGTGTTGCTTAGTATATCTTCCCAGCTTATATCGGTTAGGACTTGGTTTACTTGGTCCCACTTTATGTTTTTGTTATTGAAGTTGAATTTGGTGAATGCTCCCTCGTGACTAGTCTCATTTTGTCGGTCTGGGGCTCCTCGCATACATGTCTGAACCTCAATTATGTTGTGATCTGAGTATATTGTTTTTGATATGGTGACATTTCTTATCAGATCATCATTGTTAGTGAATATGAGGTCTAGTGTATTCTCCAGTCTAGTAGGCTCTATTATTTGCTGGTTTAAATTGAATTTTGTGCAGAGATTTAAAAGCTCGTGTGAGTGTGAGTTTTCATCAGAGCTGCCTCCTGGTGTTATTACTGCAACAATATTATTTGCTATATTCCTCCATTTTAGGTGCCTTAAGTTGAAATCCCCCAGGAGCAAGATGTTGGGTGCAGGAGCTGGAAGATTTTCCAGACAGTGGTCAATTTTTAACAGCTGTTCCTGGAATTGCTGGGATGTTGCATCCGGAGGCTTGTAGACTACCACAATGACTAGGTTTTGGTTCTCGACCTTTACTGCTAAAACTTCCACTACGTCATTTGAGGCATTAAGCAGTTCTGTGCAAACAAGTGACTCTGCAATGTACAGGCCAACCCCCCCCTTTTGCCTGTTCACTCTGTCACATCTGTATAGGTTGTAACCTGGGATCCATATTTCATTGTCCAAGTGATCCTTTATGTGGGTCTCAGTGAAAGCCGCGAACATTGCCTTTGCCTCTGCAAGCAGTCCACGGATGAAAGGTATTTTGTTGTTTGTTGCTGGCTTTAGACCCTGTATATTTGCAAAGAAGAATGTTATCGGACTGGTGGTATTGTTGGTACTGGGGGGGGATTTTTTTTCCGGCATTAGTATCTGTATCTGTTGGTTTGGAGTGGAGGCCATCGACTGTGGTTCCACTCCAGGAATGACTGGATTTGGTGTACGATTTCTGCCATTTCCTGCCAGTTTTTTTTCCTTCCTGGCACTAAAAAACCTCTCCCTCTTGAGTGGCTGTGGCTACCCAGGTTTTCCCATGGCCTGGATGTTTTGTATCTTTTTGTCCCCTTTAGATGGTATGCCTGGCAATTTAAGTTATAGCACAGTCTTTCCTGTACTGAAGAGGTACACATTTCAGGGTGAAAAAGCTTACAGGAAGGGAGTTTGCATTTTCCTGTTGTCATATGGGCATGGCATTTTCTAGGGTGGT
Organism: Cherax quadricarinatus; assembly: GCF_038502225.1. Lineage (NCBI taxonomy): Eukaryota > Metazoa > Arthropoda > Malacostraca > Decapoda > Parastacidae > Cherax > Cherax quadricarinatus. The sequence continues at coordinate 99,574 of NW_027195624.1, read as the reverse complement.
CATAGTTGCACGTCCCATCTGTTTTTCCAGATTTCCCATGCCAGCAGATACCAAGTGCATAGTATGTGCACAGGCTTGGTTTCCGCTTGCCTTGGGTTTCTGTGACTGTATTCCCTGTTGGTGCATGTTTCCCTGTCTTACTTCTATCCTCCCTAGCACCAACAATGGAGCTCCCACCAGTTGTTTTTGGTAATTTATCCTCACTATTGCTATTGGAGTCCTCTTGTTTGCTATTTCCTGCGGTATTTCTAGTTTGCAATATTGGTTTTATCTTATCTTTGACTACACTTGTTTCCCTACTATGGCTCCTATCCCCTATGTGGTCATTTATATGTATTCCTTCCTGCGTATAATTCCCGACTACCTGGACAAAATCTCCAGCTTCATCATTACTGTCTCCCAGGACAGTATCTCCAGCTTCACCATTTCTGTCTCCCAGGACAGCACCTCCAGCTTCACCATTACTGTCTCCCAGGACAGCACCTCCAGCTTCACCATTACTGTCTCCCAGGACAGCACCTCCAGCTTCACCATTACTGTCTCCCAGGACAGCACCTCCAGCTTTACTATTACTGTCTCCCAGGACATCACCTCCAGCCTTACAGTTTGTGACTACATGGCCAGTATCAAGGGCAGTACCATTCAGCCCAGACTTTTTATGTTCCCATCTGTTGTAGAAAGCTTCCAGGTTTTCTATGAAAGCAGCTTTGATGTTGTCCTCTTTTAATACCCTTGTGATTTTAGTCCACAGATTTTCCTCATTTGGGCATACCCAGAAACACTTCTCTGTTTTAATACTGCTTGTAGCTAGTTCTGGGATATCTGCACAAGGGGCGTGACACCAATTTCCACAAAAATGACAATTTATCCATGTGGAGGCCCGTTTGTTTGACTGACCACAGACTACACACAGCTTCATAATGATTTGAATGGTTGATTTACTGCAATTCTACTAGCAACCTCTTGAATATTATATTAATAACCTTAAATGAAGCTCTAGCTATTTGTATTTCTGTTTCTAACTCTTTTTGTATATTGGACAGCTTACCGTCACGTTCCTGATTTTTAATGTTTGTGTTTATAAGGGCGCCTACAACCCCATCCGTTTACAGTCTGCTTTATTGTCCAACGAAACTGTTTGAAACCAGTCCCGGGTTCGGACCAGTCAAGGGTTCGGACCAGTCAAGGGTTCGGACCAGTCAAGGGTTCGGACCAGTCAAGGGTTCGGACCAGTCGATCTGCTCTGATCAGTGGGTCACTTATTTAAAACATACTGGTCGGTGATTTGAGCTAACACATGAAGGATCTACTGGAAATTATCTACCCGAGTAATATGTGATTTGACTGATACAAAAGTATAACTTGCGTGTTGAAGAGCCGGTGATATCTGGCAGCTCCTACAATGACGAACGGTCACCTCCTTGTTTATCAATCGCTGTATCTGGCTTTTCTATTTTTTTTTTTTTTTTTTTCCGTCTCCACCGCAATAAATGCTATATTATCACTATAGTTGACTGGTGCAAATTTTGGAGGAAGGACGCTTTTTCTGTAGTAATAATTGCTTCTCGTTGTGTATATTGCGACCGCTGGTAACTACAGGTTATATGAAATTCACAGTAACGTCTCGTATTTCAAGAAAAAGAAACTAATGAAAGTCACTCCACTCCACTAAGTACCATTATAATACTGGTTAGTTGCTACTACAACACTGTATTCTGCTATTCACTGGTATCACTAGATTATATGCGAGTACACTAGCAGGCCAGGAAGATTATTAAAAACAGCTGACCTGTGGTAAGTTTCTGGCGACTTCTGGCACCTTCCTCTATAGGCTTATCCCTTCATTTACAAATTCACCTGTTTTCAAATGACACTTTAGCCTTTATCATCAATATACTAGGGAGCCACTGTAGTATACACTATACACTATGTATACTCAATGATATCAGGGAGACTTTCTTTCCTCTGACATGAAAAGTTCAATTATTATTATTTTTTTCCACACGGGACATAGGCCTATGATTCCCCTCTGGCAGTAAACTCTGCTACGCAGTGCACACTAATTCTCCTTTTTTGACTCAGTATATAATGTTTTCCGCCCAAGATTGGTTCCAGGCGCTAGAGGGATGTATCGTATAGGATTGATGACACAAATTAAAGTTCTAGCACGTAAGAGCGACCGTGAAACACGAGAAAAACCGGGAGCACAACGAGGCACGCTGACACGCTGGCAATATCAGCCTCAATCTGTAATTTTAACTACTGACACATTCCTGCTGAAGAACTGAAATAAATAGTGTGGAAAACCCTTACAATTTGGCAACAAGGATGGAAAAATAGAAGACACCGATTCTCGCAGGAGCACACCTCAGCTAAATGATGCTTATCCATAATGTACAGTAGTTTTTGCATTGGCTATCATAAATTCTAGCTGCTAGGGTAAGGTTAGGGCGTGTTCTAGTAGCATTGTCTTCCTGTGATAAATGGTAAGTGGCTGTGGCAACTCGTCCATAGGAGCCGCAGAGCTGCAGTCCCCCCAGATGCTCACTGACAGATACGCATGATTTCATCAACCTTATGCTAAATTGCAATTGACAAATATATTACAGGAAAAATCTGTTGTATGAAGTTTTCAGTGTATTTATAAATGAGTTTTTATTCCTTTGTTGAAACGAGATAAAAATAATTAAAAATAGAAGTTTGATGCGGTATGATGGTATAGGTATTACTGGCATTACACCTGGCAGTGAGGAGCTGCATTATTAAATTTAGTTTAGTTTTAAAAATTATTACTTTAATATTGTTTATTATGCTGTTCTATGAGGTTTACAGTCACACAGTCTCCCCATTCTGTTCTTTGATGAGCTGGCACTGGTAATGGTAATACAAATTTCTTTTCTGTACCTAGCAAGCCTAATCATATACAGTCCATATTATTTTATAATTTACCCTTGTTGGTATTAATGTTTAATATTGCAATTATTAATTTAATGTCAGTTTAGCTTTTTACGAGAGTGGTAGGAAGTGGGCATCGAGGGAGTGACAGTTTGGTGACCTGCTGTGATTCAAGTCCCACTTACCTCACCCAAATCACCCAAACTACAAATATGCAAAGCTTTGCGTATTTGTAGTTCAGAGTTCATAGATGAGAAAAAATCCAAAATTTACGAAGTAGCTAATTTTTTATTTATTTATTATTAATTTGGACATGATACATAGATGTACAAAGAAATTCAGTGTTTAAGTGTAACATGCCAAAAGCCCCTTGTATGCAGAGCATTATGGGCAGGCTTAAAATTAACTTAAGTGTTCTATGTATGTAGTAGGTACAATAATAAGTATGGATGTTTTGTACGGTGAGTAGGTTTAGAGTTTTGAATATTGGTGGAGTGTGCTGCCTGTAGTGGGAGTTTGTTATCATTCTGATTGCAGCCTTTTGTTGGGTAATTAATGGTCTGAGATGGTTTATTGTTGTTGAGCCTCATGCACAAATTCCATAGGTGAGATAGGGGTAAATAAGTAAGTTATATAGGGCCAGGAGGGCTAACTGTGGAACATAGTACCGTATCTTCGATAGTATGCCTACGGTCTTGGAAATTTTCTTGGAAATTTGTTGTACATGTGTTTGAAATATGAGTCTATTATCGAAGTGGATTCCTAAGAATTTTCCCTCTGTGAGCTTTGTGATAGGTGATCACAAATACTGGACCACTATGACAAGGTCCTGGATGCTGTAGAGGATAAACAAACTACAGATGTAGTATACACAGATTTTGCAAAAGCTTTTGACAAGTGTGACCATGGTGTAATAGCACACAAAATGCGGGATAAATGAATGACGGGAAAAGTTGGTAGATGGATTTACAACTTCCTGACAAATAGAACACAAAGAATAATAGTAAATAGAGTAAAGTCCCAGGCAGCCATGGTAAAAAGCTCTTTTCCACAAGGCACAGTACTCGCTCCCATTCTATTCCTCATCCTCATTCTGACATAGAGATGTAAGCCATAGCTCCATGCCTTCCTTTGCAGATGACACTCGGATCACCATGGCAGTGACTTCTATCGAAGACACTGCGAGACTCCAAGCGGACATCAACCAAATCTTTGTATGGGCCGCTGAAAACAATATGAAATTCAACGAGGAGAGATTTCAACTACTCAGATATGGAAAACTTGAAGAAATTAAAAATGTGTCAGGGTATACCACAAATTCTAACCATACAATAGAGTGGAAAAGTAATGTGAAGGACCTGGGAGTGATAATGTTAGAGAATCTCGCCTTCAAAGACCACAACGATGTATCTACCTCATCTGCTAGAAAAATGATAGGATGGATAATGAGAACCTTCAAAACTAGGGATGCCAAGCCCATGATGATTCTCTTTAAATCGCTTGTGCTCTCTAGTCTAGAATACTACTGTACACTAACGGCCACCTTCAAGGCTGGCGACATTGCAGACCTGGAGAGTGTACAAAGAACTTTCACGGCACACATAAGTGCGATAAGGCACCTAGAATACTGGGAACGGGTACACTGAGAGACAACACAATAAGTGTCTGGGGCCAAAGACTGTTCAATTGCCTTCCAGCATACATAAGGGGGATTACCAACAGACCCCTGGCTGTCTTCAAGCAGGCACTGGACAGGCACCTAAAGTAAGTACCTGACCAACCGGGCTGTGGTTCATACATCAGCTTGCGTGTGGCCAGCAGTAACAGCCTGGTTGATCAGACCCTGATCCACCATGAGGCCTGGTCTCAGACCGGGCCGCGGGGGCGTTGACCCCCGAAACCCTCTCCAGGTAAACTCCAGGAAATCCAAAAAGGGACAACCAACCTTATTCAACTAAAAATATGTTGGTTCTCCCTTACCATGAAAACTTGGTTGATATACCTTCTCTTCTTAAGACTTTTAATATCAAAGTTGTATTTAAAAATCTTGATACAATAAAAAAACATTTGATAAAGAATTCCCTCAAAATGCTGATGGATGTGTCTATAAGATTCCTTGTAAAATTTGCGATAAAGTTTATTATGGTCAAACTGGTAAAAGTCTCGAACTAAGATTAAAACAAAATTAAATAAAGCATTCTCTTACAAGAAGAGAAGTAAATGCGAGGGTCTTGGCAAGAGGCGCGGAGTTAAAAGATAAAAAATCACACATAAAGTGGGAGTTGTCACAGTTGCTCTTTGCTGATGACACTGTGCTCTTGGGAGATTCTGAAGAGAAGTTGCAGAGATTGGTGGATGAATTTGGTAGGGTGTGCAAAAGAAGAAAATTAAAAGTGAATACAGGAAAGAGTAAGGTTATGAGGATAACAAAAAGATTAGGTGATGAAAGATTGGATATCAGATTGGAGGGAGAGAGTATGGAGGAGGTGAATGTATTCAGATATTTGGGAGTGGACGTGTCAGCGGATGGGTCTGTGAAAGATGAGGTGAATCATAGAATTGATGAGGGGAGAAGGGTGAGTGGTGCACTTAGGAGTCTGTGGAGACAAAGAACTTTGTCCTTGGAGGCAAAGAGGGGAATGTATGAGAGTATAGTTTTACCAACGCTCTTATATGGTGTGAAGCATGGGTGAAGAATGTTGCAGCGAGGAGAAGGCTGGAGGCAGTGGAGATGTCATGCCTGAGGGCAATGTGTGGTGTGAATATAATGCAGAGAATTCGTAGTTTGGAAGTTAGGAGGAGGTGCGGGATTACCAAAACTGTTGTCCAGAGGGCTGAGGAAGGGTTGTTGAGGTGGTTCGGACATGTAGAGAGAATGGAGCGAAACAGAGTGACTTCAAGAGTGTATCAGTCTGTAGTGGAAGGAAGGCGGGGTAGGGGTCGGCCTAGGAAAGGTTGGAGGGAGGGGATAAAGGAGGTTTTGTGTGCGATAGGAGTGAATCGAGCCAAATGGTTTTTAATACTTGACGTGCTGTTGGAGTGTGAGCAAAGTAACATTTATGAAGGGCTTCAGGGAAACCAGCAGGCCGGAGTTGAGTCCTGGAGATGGGAAGTACAGTGCCTGCACTCTGAAGGAGGGGTGTTAATGTTGCAGTTTAAAAACTGTAGTGTAAAGCACCCTTCTGGCAAGACAGTGATGGAGTGAATGATGGTGAAAGTTTTCTTTTTCGGGCCACCCTGCCTTGGTGGGAATCGGCCAGTGTGATAATAAAAATAATAAAAAAATAAAGCATTAGAACTGGACAACATTCCAATGATCTATTTATTCATGTGAGAGATTATAACCATCCAATTGATTTTCAAAAAAGTTGAAAGTTGTATCAAGCAAGTCCATGGTCGATAGGAATATAATTGAATTTTGTTTCATAAAAAGCAGTTTTGAAAATAATATGAACATTTCCTTTGTTTATATAAATTAGATCCATTTATAAATAATAAAATTTAGGAAGAATTTAATAATACATTGGACAAATAATAAATCTTAATTCTTGGGTAGAACAGTTTGTAGGCTGTGTGAAGGACCTGTCTAGTTGGGCCAGCAAACCTGCTGCAGTGTTCTCTTTCTTATGAGTCACATGTCAGGTGTTGCTTTGTTGTGGGATGTGATATTGAGGTGTGGTCTAGACCCTTTATATGCCTTCCTTTGATGCATTACTTTTATTGTTTCTTGATAATGTGAGTAGTCACGAAAGCGCTTGGAATTTCATTATTCTTTCGCAGTGGTTGTTTTGCATATTCTGAAATCACCTGTTTACCTGGAGTTTACCTGGAGAGTGTTCTGGGGGTCAACGCCCCCGCGGCCCGGTCTGTGACCAAGCCTCCTGGTGGATCAGAGCCTGATCAACCAGGCTGTTACTGCTGGCTGCACGCAAACCAACGTACGAGCCACAGCCCGGCTGGTCAGGAACCGACTTCAGGTGCTTGTCCAGTGCCAGCTTGAAGACTGCCAGGGGTCTGTTGGTAATCCCCCTTATGTATGCTGGGAGGCAGTTGAACAGTCTCGGGCCCCTGACACTTATTGTATGGTCTCTTAACGTGCTAGTGACACCCCTGCTTTTCATTGGGGGGATGTTGCATCGTCTGCCAAGTCTTTTGCTTTCGTAGTGCGTGATTTTCGTGTGCAGGTTCGGTACTAGTCCCTCTAGGATTTTCCAGGTGTATATAATCATGTATCTCTCCTGCCTGCGTTCCAGGGAATACAGGTTCACGAACCTCAAGCGCTCCCAGTAATTGCGCGCTGTGAAGGTTCTCTGTACATTTTCTAGGTCAGCAATTTCACCTGCCTTGAAAGGTGCTGTTAGTGTGCAGCAATATTCCAGCCTAGATAGAACAAGTGACCTGAAGAGTGTCATCATGGGCTTGGCCTCCCTAGTTTTGAAGGTTCTCATTATCCATCATGTCATTTTTCTAGCAGATGCGATTGATACAATGTTATGGTCGTTGAAGGTGAGATCTTCCGACATGATCACTCCCAGGTCTTTGACGTTCGTGTTTCGCTCTATTTTGTGGCCAGAATTTGTTTTGTACTCTGATGAAGATTTAATTTCCTCGTGTTTACCATATCTGAGTAATTGAAATTTCTCATCGTTGAACTTCATATTGTTTTCTGCAGCCCACTGAAAGATTCGGTTGATGTCCGCCTGGAGCCTTGCAGTGTCTGCAATGGAAGACACTGTCATGCAGATTCGGGTGTCATCTGCAAAGGAAGACACGGTGCTGTGGCTGACATCCTTGTCTATGTCGGATATGAGGATGAGGAACAAGATGGGAGCGAGTACTGTGCCTTGTGGAACAGAGCTTTTCACCGTAGCTGCCTCGGACTTTACTCTGTTGACGACTACTCTCTGTGTTCTGTTAGTGAGGAAATTATAAAACCATCGACCGACTTTTCCTGTTATTCCTTTAGCGCGCATTTTGTGCGCTATTACGCCATGGTCACACTTGTCGAAGGCTTTTGCAAAGTCTGTATATATTACATCTGCATTCTTTTTATCTTCTAGTGCATTTAGGACCTTGTCGTAGTGATCCAATAGTTGAGACAGACAGGAGCGACCTGTTCTAAACCTATGTTGCCCTGGGTTGTGTAACTGATGGGTTTCTAGATGAGTGGTGATCTTGCTTCTTAGGACCCTTTCAAAGATTTTTATGATATGGGATGTTAATGCTATCGATCTGTAGTTCTTTGCTGTTGCTTTACTGCCCCCTTTGTGGAGTGGGGCTATGTCTGTTGTTTTTAGTAACTGTGGGACGACCCCCGTGTCCCTGCTCCCTCTCCATAGGATGGAAAAGGCTCGTGATAGGGGCTTCTTGCAGTTCTTGATGAACACGTAGTTCCATGAGTCTGGCCCTGGGGCAGAGTGCATGGGCATGTCATTTATCGCCTGTTCGAAGTCATTTGGCGTCAGGATAACATCGGATAGGCTTGTGTTAACCAAATTTTGTGGCTCTCTCATAAAAAATTCGTTTTGATGTTCGACTCAAGGAAGAGAGAGGTGAAGGTTTATAAACTAAAACAGGAGGCAGTTAGGGTAAGATATAAACAGCTATTGGAGGATAGATGGGCTAATGAGAGCATAGGCAATGGGGTCGATGAGGTATGGGGTAGGTTTAAAAATGTAGTGTTAGAGTGTTCAGCAGAAGTTTGTAGTTACAGGAAAGTGAGTGTGGAAGGGAAGAGGAGCGATTGGTGGAATGATGATGTAAAGAGAGTAGTAAGGGAGAAAAAGTTAGCATATGAGAAGTTTTTACAAAGTAGAAGTGATGCAAGGAGGGAAGAGTATATGGAGAAAAAGAGAGAGGTTAAGAGAGTGGTGAAGCAATGTAAAAAGAGAGCAAATGAGAGAGTGGGTGAGATGTTATCAACAAATTTTGTTGAAAATAAGAAAAAGTTTTGGAGTGGGATTAACAAGTTAAGGAAGCCTAATGAACAAATGGATTTGTCAGTTAAAAATAGGAGAGGAGAGTTATTAAATGGAGAGTTAGAGGTATTAGGAAGATGGAGGGAATATTTTGAGGAATTGTTAAATGTTGATGAAGATAGGGAAGCTGTGATTTCGTGTATAGGGCAAGGAGGAATAACATCTTGTAGGAGTGAGGAAGAGCCAGTTGTGAGTGTGGGGGAAGTTCGTGAGGCAGTAGGTAAAATGAAAGGGGGTAAGGCAGCCGGGATTGATGGGATAAAGATAGAAATGTTAAAAGCAGGTGGGGATATAGTTTTGGAGTGGTTGGTGCAATTATTTAATAAATGTATGGATGAGGGTAAGGTACCTAGGGATTGGCAGAGAGCATGCATAGTTCCTTTGTATAAAGGCAAAGGGGACAAAAGAGAGTGCAAAAATTATAGGGGGATAAGTCTGTTGAGTATACCTGGTAAAGTGTATGGTAGAGTTATTATTGAAAGAATTAAGAGTAAGACGGAGAATAGGATAGCAGATGAACAAGGAGGCTTTAGGAAAGGTAGGGGGTGTGTAGACCAGGTGTTTACAGTGAAACATATAAGTGAACAGTATATAGATAAGGCTAAAGAGGTCTTTGTGACATTTATGGATTTGGAAAAGGCGTATGACAGGGTGGAGAGGGGGGCAATGTGGCAGATGTTGCAGGTGTATGGTGTAGGAGGTAGGTTACTGAAAGCAGTGAAGATTTTTACGAGGATAGTGAGGCTCAAGTTAGAGTATGTAGGAAAGAGGGAAATTATTTCCCAGTAAAAGTAGGCCTTAGACAAGGATGTGTGATGTCACCGTGGTTGTTTAATATATTTATAGATATGGTAAGAGAAGTAAATGCGAGGGTCTTGGCAAGAGGCGTAGAGTTAAAAGAAAAAGAACCACACATAAAGTGGGAGTTGTCACAGTTGCTCTTTGCTGATGACACTGTGCTCTTGGGAGATTCTGAAGAGAAGTTGCAGAGATTGGTGGATGAATTTGGTAGGGTGTGCAAAAGAAGAAAATTGAAAGTGAATACAGGAAAGAGTAAGGTTTTGAGGATAACAAAAAGATTAGGTGATGAAAGATTGAATATCAGATTGGAGGGAGAGAGTATGGAGGAGGTGAATGTATTCAGATATTTGGGAGTGGACGTGTAAGTGGATGGGTCTATGAAAGATGAGGTGAATCATAGAATTGATGAGGGGAAAAGGGTGAGTGGTGTACTTAGGAGTCTGTGGAGACAAAGAACTTTGTCCTTGGAGGCAAAGAGGGGAATGTATGAGAGTATAGTTTTACCAACGCTCTTATATGGGTGTGAAGCATGGGTGAAGAATGTTGCAGCGAGGAGAAGGCTGGAGGCAGTGGAGATGTCATGTTTGAGGGCAATGTGTGGTGTGAATATAATGCAGAGAATTCGTAGTATGGAAGTTAGGAGGAGGTGCAGGATTACCGAAACTGTTGTCCAGAGGGCTGAGGAAGGGTTGTTGAGGTGGTTCGGACATGTAGAGAGAATGGAGCGAAACAGAGTGACTTCAAGAGTGTATCAGTCTGTAGTGGAAGGAAGGTGGGGTAGGGGTCGGCCTAGGAAAGGTTGGAGGGAGGGGGTAAAGGAGGTTTTGTGTGCGAGGGGCTTGGACTTCCAGCAGGCATGCGTGAGCGTGTTTGATAGGAGTGAATGGAGACAAATGGTTTTTAATACTTGACGTGCTGTTGGAGTGTGAGCAAAGTAACATTTATGAAGGGGTTCAGGGAAACTGGCAGGCCGGACTTGAGTCCTGGAGATGGGAAGTACAGTGCCTGCACTCTGAAGGAGGGGTGTTAATGTTGCAGTTTAAAAACTGTAGTGTAAAGCACCCTTCTGGCAAGACAGTGATGGAGTGAATGATGGTGAAAGTTTTTCTTTTTCGGGCCACCCTGCCTTGGTGGGAATCGGCCAGTGTGATAATAAAAATAAAATAATACTGGCCAGAACTATAAACATAAATATATAGACATAAGTTAGCTGGGGGTAATATCCTATTTTCATCTAATTATGGAATCCTGTCCAGTCGCCTGATTCTCTCGTTATGCAGGACTGCAATTCCAACAATTTCGGCTCCTATTTGAGAGGTGTAAGCCCAACATGTTAATTTTAATACACACAAACTGAAAAAGGCATGCACAATTACATGAAACTTACTTTTATTGAAGATCTGGTGATGATTGATGGGATGGGAGGAGGGGAGAGAGAGTGTTAGTGTTTAGAAGGGGAATCCCCTTCCATTAAGACTTGAGGTGTCGAGTCCTTTTCTGGGGTTACTTCCCTTCTTCTTTTAATGCCACTAGGACCAGCTTCAGAGTCACTGGACTTCTTTCGCACAACATATCTTTCCATAGTGGCCTGTACCTCTCGTTCCTTTATGACTTCCCTAAAGTGTTTCACAACATTGTCAGTGTAATAATCACCAGCACGGCTTGCAATAGCTGTGTGAGGGTGATTTTCATCCATGAAGGTTTGCACTTCAAGCCACTTTGCACAGATTTCCTTAATCTTTGTAGTAGGCAATTTCTTCAATTTCTCTCTCCCCTCCTTCGAACCAGTTTCCTCAGGTCTGGCCTCTTGCTGTTGAAGTTGATCTATCAGCTCATCAGTGGTTAGTTCTTCATTGTCCTCCTCCACCAACTCTTCCACATCATCCCCACTAACCTCCAACCCCAAGGACTTTCCCAATGCCACAATGGATTCCTCAACTGGCATAATCCTCTCAGGGTTAGCCTCAAACCCTTCAAAATCTCTTTTGTCTACACATTCTGGCCACAGTTTCTTCCAAAGCAGAGTTCAAGGTCTTCTTAGTCACTCCCTCCCAAGCCTTACCTATAAGGTTTACACAATTGAGGATATTAAAGTGCTCTCTCCAAAACTCTCTTAGAGTCAGTTGAGTTTCTGAGGTCACTACAAAGCACCTTTCAAACAGAGCTTTTGTGTACAGTTTTTTGAAGTTTGCAATAACCTGCTGGTCCATGGGCTGCAGGAGAGGAGTGGTATTAGGAGGCAAAAACTTCACTTTAATGAATTTCATGTCCCCATAAAGTCGCTCTGCCACGTCTGTAGGATGACCAGGGGCATTGTCTAACACCAGGAGGCACTTAAGTTCTAATTTCTTTTCAGTTAGGTAATCTTTCACATTGGGGGCAAATGCATGGTGTAACCAGTCATAGAAAAAGTCCCTAGTGACCCATGCCTTACTGTTTGCCCTCCACAGCACACACAAATTCTCCTTGAGGACATTCTTTTGCCTGAACGGTCTGGGAGTTTCAGAGTGATACACTAATAAAGGCTTCACTTTGCAATCACCAGTAGCATTGGAACACATCAACAAAGTAAGCCTGTCTTTCATAGGCTTATGTCCTGGGAGTGCCTTTTCCTCCTGAATAATGTAGGTCCTGCTTGGCATTTTCTTCCAAAACAGGCCTGTTTCATCACAATTAAACACTTGTTCAGGTTTCAGTCCTTCACTGTCTATGTACTCCTTGAATTCCTGCACATATTTTTCAGCTGCTTTGTGGTCCGAACTGGCAGCCTCACCATGCCTTATCACACTATGTATGCCACTACTCTTCTTAAATCTCTCAAACCAACCTTTGCTGGCCTTAAATTCACTCACATCATCACTAGTTGCAGGCATTTTTTTAATTAAATCCTCATGCAACTTCCTAGCCTTTTTGCTTATGATCGCTTGAGAGACGCTATCTCCTGCTAACTGTTTTTCATTTATCCACACCAATAAGAGTCTCTCAACATCTTCCATCACTTGCGATCTCTGTTTCGAAAACACAGTTAAACCTTTGGCAAGAACAGCTTCCTTGATTGCCTTTCTGTTGCCCACAATAGTAGCGATGGTTGATTTGGGTTTCTTGTACAACCTGGCCAGGTCGGCGACACGCACTCCACTTTCATACTTATCAATGATCTCTTTCTTCATCTCTATAGTAATTCTCACCCTTATTCCCGTAGGGTTGGCACTAGAAGCTTTCTTGGGGCCCATGGTCACTTATTTTCCAGATAAATCACCGAAAACACTGTAATAATACGAAATGTTCTGATTGTATGCTTGGATGTTACCGTGGAGGCTGGCTGGTAAACAATGCCACTGGCGGCACATGTGAGGCTGGCTAAGGGCGCACATTGGACGCGTCTCGGACGAAGAGCGGTGAGCGGGTTTTTGGGCGGTATGTGAGGCAAAATTTTTGCGCTAAAAGCGAGCGGTATGCGGATTGAACGTTATGTGATGCGTACGGTATGCGGGGGTCCACTGTATATATATATATATATATATATAAATACACACACATTATATATATATATATATATATATATATATATATATATATATATATATATATATATATATATGTATATATATTGTGGAAAATTGAATTTATCTGAATGTATCATTATGTACATAACAGTAAATGAACAAAGATAATTATTATTTATCAGTTAGACAAGTAGGAATTTGGGACACCTAGGTCGCAAAAAATGTCCCCCTTCGATACCTACCACTGTCATATCCACAAGTTGCTCTGGACCTATTAATTATAAATGAAAAATACATCACCAGGAATTCTGGTAACTATATAAACTTGTGGACTGTATATTAAATTAAAAAATGATTATATATAAACATATATACATAACAGAAGGAGAATATCTTAATATCACTCACCAATTTGACTGGAGATTAATGTGTCATGTACAGGAATCCCCCCTTTTTGCCTACATTTATAAAAAATTTACTGGCCATAATTTAAACATAAATTAGACAGCTTATCTGAGGTTCCTGGAGTTGTTCTGTCCTGTCGCCTCATACTCAAATTATGCAGGACTTCACATCCAACAATTTCGCCTCTTATTTGAGAGGTGTCAACCCAATTTTAACCTCTAGAGCACGAAAAATTCTTCCCATTACACTAACGTTGTATCCAATTCAAAATAACAATGGCAAGTGTCCTTCTGCGCAGGCACAGCTTCCCGTTTTCGATAACATAAATTTTATTAATACTGTGGAAAATACTGTATATATTTTCCGTAAATACGGTAATTTAAAGGTAAATAGATGGCTTATATTGTATTTAATAAAAATTATATTATGGAAAATGGGAAACTGAGCTTGCGCCTGGGCAGAAGAGGAGTCGCCATTGTTAATTTGAATTGGATACAACGTTAGTGTAATGGGAAGGAATTTTCGTGCTCTAGAGGTTAAAATTGGGCTGACACCTTTCAAATAGGAAGCGAAATTGTTGGATGTGCATTCCTGCATAACTTGAGATATCAGGCGACAGGACAGGACAACTCCAGGAACCTCAGATAAGTCTGTTATGTTATAACTCTGGCCAGTTGTTATTTTCATGTATAGACAGTGAGGTTTTCTGAGTATGATACAACTTAATCTCCAGTCAAATTGGTGAGTGTTATGATTAAGATATATTCTCCTTCTGTTATATAAATGTGTATTTATATATAATAGTTTTTTAAATTTAATATACAGTCCACAAATTTATATATTTACCAGCATTCCTGGTGAATGTATATTTCATTTAATTAATAGGTCCAGAGCAACTTGTGGATATGACAGTGGTAGGTATCAAAGGGGGACACTTTTTGAGACCTAAGTGTCCCAAATTCGTACTTGTCTAACTGATAAATAATAGTTATCATTGTTCATTTACTGTTATGTATATAATGATACATTCAGATAAATGCAATTTTCCACAAATACAGTATGGCCATCTATTTACATATAACTACTGTATTTCTGGAAAATATATACAGTATTTTCCACAATATACATACTATATATATATATAAATCATACGTAGGTGTGAGATTCAATCTGGACCTGGGTCCAAGAGAACATGTAGGCCAGGGTCCAAGAGAACATGTAGGCCTGGGTCCAAGAGAACATATAGGCCTGGGTCCAAGAGAACATGTAGGCCAGGGTCCAAGAGAGCATGTAGGCCTGGGTCCAAGAGAACATGTAGGCCAGGGTCCAAGAGAACATGTAGGCCTGGGTCCAAGAGAACATATAGGCCTGGGTCCAAGAGAACATGTAGGCCTGGGTCCAAGAGAACATGTAGGCCTGGGTCCAAGAGAACATGTAGGCCTGGGTCCAAGAGAACATATAGGCCTGGGTCCAAGAGAACATGTAGGCCTGGGTCCAAGAGAACATGTAGGCCTGGGTCCAAGAGAACATCATATAGGCCTGGGTCCAAGAGAACATGTAGGCCTGCGTCCAAGAAAACATGTAGGCCTGGGTCCAAGAGAACATGTAGGCCTTGGTGCAAAAGAACATGTAGGCCTGGATCCAAGAAAACATATAGGCCTGGGTCCAAGAGAACATGTAGGCCTAGGTCCAAGAGAACATGTAGGCCTGGATCCAAGAGAACATGTAGGCCTGGGTCCAAGAGAACATGTAGGCCTGGGTCCAAGAGAACATGTAGGCCTGGGTCCAAGAAAACATGTAGGCCTGGGTCCAAGAGAACATGTAGGCCTGGGTCAAAGAGAACATATAGACCTGGGTCCAAGAGAACGTGTAGGCCTGGGTCCAAGAGAACATGCAGGTCTGGGTCCAAGAGAACATATAGGCCTGGGTCCAAGAGAACATGTAGCCCTGGGTCCAAGAGAACATGTAGGCCTGGGTCCAAGAGAACATATAGGCCTGGGTCCAAGAGAACATGTAGGCCTGGGTCCAAGAGAACATGTAGGCCTGGGTCCAAGAGAACATGTAGGCCTGGGTCCAAGAGAACATATAGGCCTGGGTCCAAGAGAACATGTAGGCCTGGGTCCAAGAGAACATATAGGCCTGGGTCCAAGAGAACATGTAGGCCTGGGTCCAAGAGAACATGTAGGCCTGGGTCCAAGAGAACATGTAGGCCTGGGTCCAAGAGAACATATAGGCCTGGGTCCAAGAGAACATGTAGGCCTGGGTCCAAGAGAACATGTAGGCCTGGGTCCAAGAGAACATGTAGGCCTGGGTCCAAGAGAACATATAGGCCTGGGTCCAAGAGAACATGTAGGCCTGGGTCCAAGAGAACATATAGGCCTGGGTCCAAGAGAACATGTAGGCCTGGGTCCAAGAGAACATGTAGGCCTGGGTCCAAGAGACCATGTAGGCCTGGGTCCAAGAGAGCATATAGGCCTGGGTCCAAGAGAACATGTAGGCCTGGGTCCAAGTGATACCAGTGAATAGCAGAATACAGTGTTGTAGTAGCAACTAACCAGTATCATAATGGTACTTAGTGGAGTGGAGTGACTTTCATTAGTTTCTTTTTTCTTGAAATACCAGACGTATACTGTGAATTTCATATAACCTGTAGTTACCAGCGGTCGCAATATACACAACGAGAAGCAATTATTACTACAGAAAAAGCGTCCTTCCTCCAAAATTTCCACCAGTCAACTATAGTGATAATATAGCATTTATTGTGGTGGAGACGAAAAAAAACTAGAAAAGCTAGATACAGCGATTGATTAAACAAGGGTTGAGGCTCGACCGTTCGTCATTGTAGGAGCTGCCAGCAATCACCGGTTCTTCAACACACAAGTTATACTTTTGTATCAATCAAATCACATATTACTCGGGTAGATAATTTCAAGTAGATCCTTCATGTGTTAGCCCAAATCACCGACCAGTATGTATTAAATAAGTGACCCACTGATCAAATCAGACTGGTCCGAACCCTTGACTGGTCCGAACCCTTGATGGTCCGAACCCTTGACTGGTTACAAACGGATTCGTTGGACAATAAAGCAGACTGTAAACGGATGGGGTTGTAGGCGCCCTTATCAAACACAAACAATAAATATAAATCAGGAACGTACACGGTAAGCTGTCCAATATACAAGTACAGTTAGAAATAGAAATACAAATAGCTAGAGCTTCATATAAGGAGGTTATTAATAGAGTATTCAAGAGGTTGCTAGTAGAATTACAGTAAATCAACCATTCAAATTATTATGAAGCTCTGTGTAGTCTGCAGTCAATCAAACAAACGGGCTTCAACATGGATAAATTGTCATTTTTGTGGAAATTGGTGTCACGCCCCTTGTGCAGATATCCAAGAACTAGCTACAAGCAGTATTAAAACAGGGAAGTGTTTTTGGGTATGCCCAAATGAGATAAATCTGTGGACTAAAATCACAAGGGTATTAAAAGAGGATAACATCAAAGCTGCTTTCATAGAAAACCTGGAAGCTTTCTACAACAGATGGGAACATAAAAAGTCTGGGCTGAATGGTATTGCCCTTGATACTGGCCATGTAGTCAGAAACTGTAAGGCTGGAGGTAATGTCCTGGTAGTCAGTAAATGTGAGGCTGATAGCGCTGTCCTGGGAGACAGTAATGGTGAAGCTGGAGGTGCTGTCCTGGGAGACAGTAATGGTGAAGCTGGAGGTGCTGTCCTGGGAGACAGTAATGGTGAAGCTGGAGATTTTGTCCAGGTAGTCGGGAATTATACGCAGGTTGGAATACATATAAATGACCTCATAGGGGACAGGAGCCGTAGTGGGGGAACAAGTGTAGTCAAAGATAAGATAAAACCAATATTGCAAACTAGAAATACCACAAGAAATAGCAAACAAGAGGACTCCATTAGCAATAGTGAGGATATATTACCAAAAACAACTGGTGGGAGCTCCATTGTTGGTGCTAGGGAGGATAGGAATAAGACAGGGAAACATGGACCAACAGGGAATACAGTCACAGAAACCCAAGGCAAATTGAAACCAAGCCTGTGCACATACTATGCACTTGGTATCAACAGACATGGGAAATCTGGAAAAACAGACGGGACGTGCAACTATGACCACCCTAGAAAATGCCGTGCCCATATGACAACAGGAAAATGCAAACTCCCTTCCTGTAAGCTTTTTCACCCTGAAATGTGTACCTCTTCAGTACAGGAAAGACTGTGCTATAACTTAAATTGCCAGGCACACCATCTAAAGGGGACAAAAAGATACAAAACATCCAGGCCATGGGAAAACCTGGGTAGCCACAGCCACTCAAGAGGGAGAGGTTTTTTAGTGCCAGGAAGGAAAAAAAACTGGCAGGAAATGGCAGAAATCGTACACCAAATCCAGTCATTCCTGGAGTGGAACCACAGTCGATGGCCTCCACTCCAAACCAACAGATACAGATACTAATGCCGGAACCCCCCCCCCCCAGTACCAACAATACCACCAGTCCGATGACATTCTTCTTTGCAAATATACAGGGTCTAAAGCCAACAACAACAAAATACCTTTCATCCGTGGACTGCTTGCAGAGGCAAAGGCAATGTCCGCAGCTTTCACTGAGACCCACATAAAGGATCACTTGGGCAACGAAATATGGATCCCAGGTTACAACCTATACAGATGTGACAGAGTGAACAGGCAAAAGGGGAGGGTTGGCCTGTACATTGCAGAGTCACTTGTTTGCACAGAACTGCTTAATGCCTCAAATGATGTAGTGGAAGTTTTAGCAGTAAAGGTCGAGAACCAAAACCTAGTCATTGTGGTAGTCTACAAGCCTCAGGATGCAACATCCCAGCAATTCCAGGAACAGCTGTTAAAAATTGACCACTGTCTGGAAAATCTTCCAGCTCCTGCACCCAACATCTTGCTCCTGGGGGATTTCAACTTAAGGCACCTAAAATGGAGGAATATAGCAAATAATATTGTTGCAGTAATAGCACCAGGAGGCAGCTTTGATGAAAACTCATACTCACACGAGCTTTTAAATCTCTGCACAAAATTCAATTTAAACCAGCAAATAATAGAGCCTACTAGACTGGAGAATACACTAGACCTCATCTTCACTAACAGTGATGATCTGATAAGAAATGTCACCATATCAAAAACAATATACTCAGATCACAACATAATTGAGGTTCAGACATGTATGTGTGGAGCCCCAGACCGACATAATGAGATTAGTCACGAGGGAGCATTCACCAAATTCAACTTCAATAACAAAAACATAAAGTGGGACCAAGTAAACCAAGTCCTAACCGATATAAGCTGGGAAGATATACTAAGCAACACAGACCCCAACTTATGCCTAGAACAGATTAACTTGGTGGCACTCGATGTATGCACAAGGCTTATTCCTCTAAGAAAAAGGAGGAGTAGATGTAAAATAGAAAGAGACAGGCGCTCCCTTTACAGGCGACGGAAAAGAATAACAGAGCGGCAAAAAGAGGTCAATATATCTGAAATGCGTAAGGAGACACTGGTCAGAGAAATAGCAAGCATCGAACTTAAGCTAAAGGAATCTTATAGGAGTCAGGAAACGCGGGAAGAACTAAAAGCCATAAATGAAATCGAAAGAAACCCAAAGTATTTCTTCTCCTATGCCAAATCAAAGTCGAGAACAACGTCCAGTAATGGGCCCCTACTTAAACAAGATGGGTCCTACACAGATGACAGCAAGGAAATGAGTGAGCTACTCAAGTCCCAATATGACTCAGTTTTTAGCAAGCCGCTAACCAGACTGAGAGTCGAAGATCAAAATTAATTTTTTTATGAGAGAGCCACAAAATTTGGTTAACACAAGCCTAACCGATGTTATCCTGACGCCAAATGACTTCGAACAGGCGATAAATGACATGCCCATGCACTCTGCCCCAGGGCCAGACTCATGGAACTCCGTGTTCATCAAGAACTGCAAGAAGCCCCTACCACAAGCCTTTTCCATCCTATGGAGAGAGAGCATGGACACGGGGGTTGTCCCACAGTTACTAAAAACAACAGACATAGCCCCACTCCAAAAAGGGGGCAGTAAAGCAACAACAAAGAACTACAGACCGATAGCGCTAACATCCCATATCATAAAAATCTTTGAAAGGGTCCTAAGAAGCAAGATCACCACCCATCTAGAAACCCATCAGTTACACAACCCAGGGCAACATGGGTTTAGAACAGGTCGCTCCTGTCTGTCTCAACTATTGGATCACTACGACAAGGTCCTAGATGCACTAGAAGACAAAAAGAATGCAGATGTAATATATACAGACTTTGCAAAAGCCTTCGACAAGTGTGACCATGGCGTAATAGCGCACAAAATGCGTGCTAAAGGAATAACAGGAAAAGTCGGTCGATGGATCTATAATTTCCTCACTAACAGAACACAGAGAGTAGTCGTCAACAGAGTAAAGTCCGAGGCAGCTACGGTGAAAAACTCTGTTCCACAAGGCACAGTACTCACTCCCATCTTGTTCCTCATCCTCATATCTGACATAGACAAGGATGTCAGCCACAGCACCGTGTCTTCCTTTGCAGATGACACCCGAATCTGCATGACAGTGTCTTCCATTGCAGACACTGCAAGGCTCCAGGCGGACATCAGCCAAATCTTTCAGTGGGCTGTAGAAAATAATATGAAGTTCAACGATGAGAAATTTCAATTACTCAGATATGGTAAACACGAGGAAATTAAATCTTCATCAGAGTACAAAACAAATTCTGGCCACAAAATAGAGCGAAACACCAACGTCAAAGACCTGGGAGAGATCATGTCGGAGGATCTCACCTTCAACGACCATAACATTGTATCAATCGCATCTGCTAGAAAAATGACAGGATGGATAATGAGAACCTTCAAAACTAGGGAGGCCAAGCCCATGATGACACTCTTCAGGTCACTTGTTCTATCTAGGCTGGAATATTGCTGCACACTAACAGCACCTTTCAAGGCAGGTGAAATTGCTGACCTAGAAAATGTACAGAGAACCTTCACGACGAGCATAACGGAGATAAAACACCTCAATTACTGGGAGCGCTTGAGGTTCCTAAACCTGTATTCCCTGGAATGCAGGCGGGAGAGATACATGATTATATACACCTGGAAAATCCTAGAGGGACTAGTACCGAACTTGCACACGAAAATCACTCACTACGAAAGCAAAAGACTTGGCAGACGATGCAACATCCCCCAATGAAAAGCAGGGGTGTCACTAGCACGTTAAGAGACCATACAATAAGTGTCAGGGGCCCGAGACTGTTCAACTGCCTCCCAGCATACATAAGGGGGATTACCAACAGACCCCTGGCAGTCTTCAAGCTGGCACTGGACAAGCACCTAAAGTCGGTTCCTGACCAGCCCGGGCTGTGGCTCGTACGTTGGTTTGCGTGCAGCCAGCAGCAACAGCCTGGTTGATCAGGCTCTGATCCACCAGGAGGCCTGGTCACAGACCGGGCCGCGGGGGCGTTGACCCCCGTAACTCTCTCCAGGTAAACTCCAAGAGAACATGTAGGCCTGGGTCCAAGAGAACATGTAGGTCTGGGTCCAAGAGAGCATGTAGGGCTGGGTCCAAGAGAGCATGTAGGGCTGGGTCCAAGAGAGCATGTAGGGCTGGGTCCAAGAGAGCATGTAGGGCTGGGTCCAAGAGAGCATGTAGGACTGGGTCGAAGAGAGCATGTAGGGCTGGGTCCAAGAGAGCATGTAGGGCTGGGTCCAAGAGAGCATGTAGGGCTGGGTCCAAGAGAGCATGTAGGGCTGGGTCCAAGAGAGCATGTAGGGCTGGGTCCAAGAGAGCATGTAGGGCTGGGTCCAAGAGAGCATGTAGGGCTGGGTCCAAGAGAGCATGTAGGGCTGGGTCCAAGAGAGCATGTAGGGCTGGGTCCAAGAGAGCATGTAGGGCTGGGTCCAAGAGAGCATGTAGGGCTGGGTCCAAGAGAGCATGTAGGGCTGGGTCCAAAAGAGCATGTAGGGCTGGGTCCAAGAGAGCATGTAGGGCTGGGTCCAAGAGAGCATGTAGGGCTGGGTCCAAGAGAGCATGTAGGGCTGGGTCCAAGAGAGCATGTAGGGCTGGGTCCAAGAGAGCATTTAGGGCTGGGTCCAAGAGAGCATGTAGGGCTGGGTCCAAGAGAGCACGTAGGGCTGGGTCCAAGAGAGCATGTAGGGCTGGGTCCAAGAGAGCATGTAGGGCTGGGTCCAAGAGAGCATGTAGGGCTGGGTCCAAGAGAGCATGTAGGGCTGGGTCCAAGAGAGCATGTAGGGCTGGGTCCAAGAGAGCATGTAGGGCAGAATGAATTACAGCAGTTGGATATGCTGAATGTTGAAGACAGAGTAAAACAACTGAAGCTAATTTATGTTTATAAAATTGCTCACAAAGTGTCCAGAATACCTTGCTGACAATTTTGTCAAGGTTGGGAACCCAAGTAATCATAGCACTAGGGGGAGAGTGCATAACTTTGTAGTAACCACAGTCAGTGGCCAGGCTTCAAACACCTTTCATTGTACAGCAATAAAGTAATGGAACAGACTACCTGCACATGTCAAAGCCAGTCATAGCATGAACCAGTTCAAGAAGAGTACCAAAAGGTGCCTGATGAATGTAGCTACAGAAAGGGAGGAGAATGATTTTTTCTATTTTTTTTCTTAGCTAACACACGTGTATATATAACTAATTTCACCTTATATCTAGTATATCTCCTTTATAGTATAATAATAAGATATTATCTCCTTTATAATAAAATAATAAGATATTATCTCCTCTATAATATAATAATAATGTATTAAAAGGAACTCAATGGAAATAAGTCACTTTGACTTTTTTGTGTTATCCCAGGTTCTCTACACATATGCTGCTATGTATGATAATCTATGTATAATAATCTATGTAACTGTATTTATGTATACCTGAAAAAACTTACTTATCTTAACAATAATGTTAAAGTTAACCATTTTTGAGGCACATTTTCTATTATCAATGTAGTTAGTTCAACAACAGATGGAGACACTTGCTGGATAAATAAAAACTTGTACACTGAGTTTATCATAAATTATCACCATGAAGACCATCTGAGGCAGTAGCAACCAGCTAGTGAAGACCATCTGAGACAGTAGCAACCAGCTAGTGAACACCATCTGAGGCAGTAGCAACCAGCTAGTAAGTTTATTTAGGTACAGTTACATGTAAGTACCATTATCATACGGATACACAAAAGACCTAGGAACTAGGCCCCAAAAGGGTTAACAGGTGTACATATGGATTTATATCTACATATATACAGTTCACTTATCTGTTACTAGCAAATTTTGGAAATTTGCTTAGTTTATCTGGTATCTTATTTTCATTAATAAGACATCTTGACATGTCACATAGGTTATTATACTGCCTGTCTCTGTATTCCTCAATAAGTGGACAATTAAGCACATAGTGTTCAAGACAGTGACCATATGCCTGATCACATAATTTACATTTAGTTTGACCATCATCTGTGTGTCTCCCAAACTGCCAGAAGTACTTGTAACCAAGCCTAAGTCTGGCCACTACAACATCAGTCAGTCTTTTCACATTGCAAGTTGCTCCATAAACATACTTATCTACGTTCATGTTATCATAGTGGGTTATAGATCTACTCAGGCTTCTAACTGTATTCCTATAACAATCATTTTCATTATTTACTTCTCTCCTAATATTATTCCTAATGCTAGACGCAGTTATACTAAAATTATTTTCTGCATTCTCCTTCTGGGTACTTTTCTTGGCTAACATATCAACTTTATCATGAAGGAGTAATCCAATGTGTGATGGGATCCATAGCAATTGTACATTAATTCCCTTGTCCCTGATTTTTGAGTATCTATTCCTGACTTCTCCAGTGAGCATATTGTTGGAGTCATTATATGATGACATAGAATCAGTAATGATAATAGAGTCAAGCTCAGTGTCATAGGTTAGCTTTAGCGTCATTAGGATTGCAAACAATTCAGTTTGCAATGTAGACGCCCAGTTGTTAATTCTTATGCCTAACTCAACAAATTGACTATGGTTCTTAACTAGGGAGGTGGCAACAAGAGCAGATGCAGCCCTGTTAGAAGACTCCTGTTTAGATCCATCAGTGTATATAACTTGTGATAACTTACTACCAGCTAGGTGAGAAATTTCTTCTTGAGCAGTTGCTTTAACAAGTGATTTAAGGAAGGGATTACTAGCACTGAGCTTCTTGGGAGGGACTTGCAGGTATGTGATATTAAATGAACATATCTTCTATGGAGGGGTGAAATGCTCTTGTTACCTACAGTGATACAGTTCATGCAGGTTATAAAACTTAATGCAATTACACGTTTTCACACTCCATTCTGTGTGTATTTACCTCTAGACACTTGGTAAGATTCGTTGTGACAGAGTCTGGTTCATTTCTTAACATGGTGGCCCGGTGGCCTGGTGGCTAAAGCTCCCGCTTCACACACGAAGGGCCTGGGTTCGATTCCCGGCGGGTGGAAACATTTCGACATGTTTCCTTACACCTGTTGTCCTGTTCACCTAGCAGCAAATAGGTACCTGGGTGTTAGTCGACTGGTGTGGGTCGCATCCTGGGGGACAAGATTAAGGACCCCAATGGAAATAAGTTACAGTCCTCGATGACGCACTGACTTTCTTGGGTTATCCTGGGTGGCTAACCCTCCGGGGTTAAAAATCCGAACGAAATCTTATCTTATCTTAATCTTATCTTCTAATACCGAGTACAGTGTTAATCTCAACAGTCCTATCATTGATACTAGAAATACCAAGCTCCTTCCTCATATTAAGAACATTTGTGTAAATTACCTAAGATAATCTAAAAAAGTCCTTTTAATATCTTATTATTTAAAGACTAGCTCTTAGGATAGAGTATAAATTGCTCATGATTTATAACCATAAAAATTTAAACACCTAAGTAACTCAGTTGTGTGAAAATCAGTTACAATAAGTAGAGGTGCAATAGAAATAATGTGAACCGAGTTATTTATAAGAACATTAAATAGAGAAGATCAGCTTACAATAATAATTACACTAGTGTTAACTAGACAAGAAATTACTCTCCTCCCTTTCTGTAGCTTCATTCATGAGGTACCTTTTATTTCTCTTCCTGAACTGGCTCATACTAGAACAGGCTTTAGTAAGTTTATTTAGGCACAGGTACACATAAGTACAATTATTGTATGTAGTGTAAATTACCTAGGATAACCCCAAAAAAAGTTGACATGTTCAGGCAATCCATTTCACTCTTTTTATTTCTGTAAAGTAAAAAAAAGTGTTTGAGGCCTGACCACCTACTGTAGGTACTACAAAATAGTGTTGACTTCCAAGTACCGTACTGGTTTTGGTTCCCAACCTTTATAAACTTGACAGTAAGATATTTTGGACACTGATTGTGATTGCGTGGATGTTGTGCAGATGATAAGAAAGAGATGATTGTGGATGTTATGAATGAGAAGAAGCTGGATGTCCTGGCTTTAAGTGAAACAAAGCTGAAGGGGGTGGGAGAGTTTCAGTGGAGAGGAATAAATGGGATTAGGTCAGGGGTTTCAAATAGAGTTAGAGCTAAAGAAGGAGTAGCAATAATGTTGAAGGATAAGCTATGGCAGGAAAAGAGGGACTATAAATGTATTAATTCAAGGATTATGTGGAGTAAAATAAAGATTGGATGTGAAAAGTGGGTTATAATAAGCGTGTATGCACCTGGAGAAGAGAGAAGTGTAGAGGAGAGAGAGAGATTTTGGGAAATGTTGAGTGAATGCGTGGGGAGTTTTGAATCAAGTGTGAGAGTAATGGTGGTTGGGGATTTCAATGCTAAAGTGGGTAAAAATGTTATGGAAGGAGTAGTAGGTAAATTTGGGGTGCCAGGGGTAAATGTAAATGGGGAGCCTTTAATTGAGCTATGTGTAGAAAGAAATTTGGTAATAAGTAATACATATTTTATGAAAAAGAGGATAAATAAATATACAAGGTATGATGTAGCACGTAATGAAAGTAGTTTATTAGATTATGTATTGGTGGATAAAAGGTTGATGGGTAGGCTCCAGGATGTACATGTTTATAGAGGGGCAACTGATATATCGGATCATTATTTAGTTGTAGCTACAGTTAGAGTAAGAGGTAGATGGGAAAAGAGGAAGGTGGCAACAACAAGTAAGAGGGAGGTGAAAGTGTATAAACTAAGGGAGGAGGAAGTTCGGGCGAGATATAAGCGACTATTGGCAGAAAGGTGGGCTAGTGCAAAGATGAGTAGTGGGGGGGTTGAAGAGGGTTGGAATAGTTTTAAAAATGCAGTATTAGAATGTGGGGCAGAAGTTTGTGGTTATAGGAGGGTGGGGGCAGGAGGAAAGAGGAGTGATTGGTGGAATGATGAAGTAAAGGGTGTGATAAAAGAGAAAAAGGTAGCTTATGAGAGGTTTTTACAAAGCAGAAGTGTTATAAGAAGAGCAGAGTATATGGAGAGTAAAAGAAAGGTAAAGAGAGTGGTGAGAGAGTGCAAAAGGAGAGCAGATGATAGAGTGGGAGAGGCACTGTCAAGAAATTTTAATGAAAATAAGAAAAAATTTTGGAGTGAGTTAAACAAGTTAAGAAAGCCTAGGGAAAATATGGATTTGTCAGTTAAAAACAGAGTAGGGGAGTTAGTAGATGGGGAGATGGAGGTATTGGGTAGATGGCGAGAATATTTTGAGGAACTTTTAAATGTTAAGGAAGAAACAGAGGCAGTAATTTCATGCACTGGTCAGGGAGGTATACCATCTTTTAGGAGTGAAGAAGAGCAGAATGTAAGTGTGGGGGAGGTACGTGAGGCATTACGTAAAATGAAAGGGGGTAAAGCAGCTGGAACTGATGGGATCATGTTAAAAGCAGGGGGGGATATAGTGTTGGAGTGGTTGGTACTTTTGTTTAATAAATGTATGAAAGAGGGGAAGGTACCTAGGGATTGGCAGAGAGCATGTATAGTCCCTTTATATAAAGGGAAAGGGGACAAAAGAGACTGTAAAAATTATAGAGGAATAAGCTTACTGAGTATACCAGGAAAAGTGTACGGTAGGGTTATAATTGAAAGAATTAGAGGTAAGACAGAATGTAGGATTGCGGATGAGCAAGGAGGTTTTAGAGTGGGTAGGGGATGTGTAGATCAGGTGTTTACATTGAAGCATATATGTGAACAGTATTTAGATAAAGATAGGGAAGTTTTTATTGCATTTATGGATTTAGAAAAGGCATATGATAGAGTGGATAGAGGAGCAATGTGGCAGATGTTGCAAGTATATGGAATAGGTGGTAAGTTATTAAATGCTGTAAAGAGTTTTTATGAGGATAGTGAGGCTCAGGTTAGGGTGTGTAGAAGAGAGGGAGACTACTTCCCGGTAAAAGTAGGTCTTAGACAGGGATGTGTAATGTCACCATGGTTGTTTAATATATTTATAGATGGGGTTGTAAAGGAAGTAAATGCTAGGGTGTTTGGGAGAGGGGTGGGATTAAATTATGGGGAATCAAATTCAAAATGGGAATTGACACAGTTACTTTTTGCTGATGATACTGTGCTTATGGGAGATTCTAAAGAAAAATTGCAAAGGTTAGTGGATGAGTTTGGGAATGTGTGTAAAGGTAGAAAGTTGAAAGTGAACATAGAAAAGAGTAAGGTGATGAGGGTGTCAAATGATTTAGATAAAGAAAAATTGGATATCAAATTGGGGAGGAGGAGTATGGAAGAAGTGAATGTTTTCAGATACTTGGGAGTTGACGTGTCGGCGGATGGATTTATGAAGGATGAGGTTAATCATAGAATTGATGAGGGAAAAAAGGTAAGTGGTGCGTTGAGGTATATGTGGAGTCAAAAAACGTTATCTATGGAGGCAAAGAAGGGAATGTATGAAAGTATAGTAGTACCAACACTCTTATATGGGTGTGAAGCTTGGGTGGTAAATGCAGCAGCGAGGAGACGGTTGGAGGCAGTGGAGATGTCCTGTTTAAGGGCAATGTGTGGTGTAAATATTATGCAGAAAATTCGGAGTGTGGAAATTAGGAGAAGGTGTGGAGTTAATAAAAGTATTAGTCAGAGGGCAGAAGAGGGGTTGTTGAGGTGGTTTGGTCATTTAGAGAGAATGGATCAAAGTAGAATGACATGGAAAGCATATAAATCTATAGGGGAAGGAAGGCGGGGTAGGGGTCGTCCTCGAAAGGGTTGGAGAGAGGGGATAAAGGAGGTTTTGTGGGTAAGGGGCTTGGACTTCCAGCAAGCGTGCGTGAGCGTGTTAGATAGGAGTGAATGGAGACGAATGGTACTTGGGACCTGACGATCTGTTGGAGTGTGAGCAGGGTAATATTTAGTGAAGGGATTCAGGGAAACCGGTTATTTTCATATAGTCGGACTTGAGTCCTGGAAATGGGAAGTACAATGCCTGCACTTTAAAGGAGGGGTTTGGGATATTGGCAGTTTGGAGGGATATGTTGTGTATCTTTATATGTGTATGCTTCTAGACTGTTGTATTCTGAGCACCTCTGCAAAAACAGTGATAATGTGCGAGTGTGGTGAAAGTGTTGAATGATGATGAAAGTATTTTCTTTTTGGGGATTTTCTTTCTTTTTTGGGTCACCCTGCCTCGGTGGGAGACGGCCGACTTGTTGAAAAAAAAAAAAAAAAAAAAAAATTGTGAACTATTTTATAATGTGATCTAACTTCAGTTGCTTTACTCTGTCTTCAACATTCATCATATCCAGTTGTCTTTCATCCTGGCCTACATCTCTTGGACTCGGGTCCAGGATGAATCTCACCATTTTGTAATGGGTAATTTGTAGTCTTTCACTTTCTTGAAGGCAGAGTACAGTACCATGAATAAGAATAATCTACATGACATTGTGTAAGAGCAAGACAGATAAGATAAGAGATAAGATTTTGTTTGGATTTTTAACCCCGGAGGGTTAGCCACCCAAGATAACCCAAGAAAGTCAGTGCGTCATTGAGGACTGTCTAACTTATTTCCATTGGGGTCCTCAATCTTGTCCCCCAGGATGCAACCCACACCAGTCACTAACACCCAGGTACCTATTTGCTGCTAGGTGAACAGGACAACAAGCGTAAGGAAATGTGTCGAAATGTTTCCACCCGCCGGGAATCGAACCCAGGCCCTCTGTGTGAAGCGGGAGCTTTAGCCACCAGGCTACCGGGCCACTGGACATAGGGTCCAGCAAGCCTCAATAGGTAAACACTGTGAATATCAAAATGGTATATAATACTACCAACAGTTTGGTAAGTAAGACACGTATGCAACACTTGAGTATATTTATTCTGAAACATTTAACTTTTGGAACAAAACTCTTCTCCAGGCTGAGGGACTGACCACCTCAAAACTACATCTTCAAGGTTGATGGACTGATTACATTGTCTTCACATCGCTACTGCTCCTGCCAACTTTTCTGTACTTGACTGAAGAAGCCTATTGTGTAGGTGAAATGTTTTGAAATAATAATAATTTGAAGTAAAGATGCTTAACTGTTGCATGTGTCTTACTTACCAGGTATACACTATGCCTGTCTGTAGAGGAACTTTAGCCTGGCATACACTTTTTTTTACTACACTGTTCACTATCAGTTCTAACATGCTTTGGTCAAAAGGAATTCCCAAATATTTCACTGAAGAAACTGAAGTGATGGGTTCCCCATTACACTAAACATTAAAAGTATTTACCCTTTTCAGTTCACTTTTCATGCCAAAGAGTATGATTTCTTATTTTCCCAAGGTGTAGCAATACATAGTTTGTTGTCTACTGTTTGTGGCAGGAGTCTAGTTCTAGACTCCTCACACACATTGAGTGTCCGTGGTTCAATTTCTGGCGTGGGTAGAAACTTTCTGTTCCCTGTTCACCTAGCAGTGAGTGTTAGTTGACTGGTGTGAGTTGCATCCTGGGAAGACAAGATTGAAGGACCCCAATGGAAATAAGACAATCCCCAATGTTGCACTTAGATTCTTGGGTTTACCCAGTTGGATAGCCCTCCAGGTTATAAATCTGAACAAATCTTATCACATAATATAAAGTTAGTAAGGAACCCAGAACACTACCTTGAGGAATTCCACATGTTATCAGCAGGGGTTCTAATTCTGTATTATTAATCTTGACAATTTGTTTCCTGTTTCTCAGGTAGGACCTATGCTGATAGCTTGTAGTTTCTTATATATACGTAATATATTATGGTTAAATGTACTGAATACCTTTTGCAAGTCTGGGTCACCATACCTATGAGATTCCCTAATGACTTTTAAGTTCTCAGGTAGTCTATCAGATTAATTAAGGAGGTACAGGTCCTCCATCACAAATCCGGCATCATTGGGACCTGTAGTGTGCCGGATTACTGAGTTTGCCAAATTACAGAGTGGTTAGGTTAGAATACACTTAATAAAATTAACCAACTTGACTTACACAGTTCATTGAACATCGGCAAAAATCGAACATTTTCGCTACTTTGAGCTCAATTTCAAGGTACTTTTTGTCATGAAAGCAATCAAAATCATGTCTATTTCTGTAATATATCTTCCATTCTATCAAATGAATCCAAAAAAATGAGAATACAACCATAAAAACCATACAAAAATATACTGCAAGAGGCTGAGAAGTTAACTCCCTTATTTATCGTCCGTCTTTTTTTATTTTTGTTGTACGTTAAGAAGCATCTTTCCATCATACATTGCCCAAGTTTCAATGAGATAGCCCAACAAACAACCGAGAAAAAAAAATATTCACCAAAAATATTATATGGCAAGCCCAAGCCAGGTACTGGAAATAAGTCACTTTGTCTGACTTTTCTGGCTTATCCTAGGTTCTCTATACATACACTGCTATGTATGATAATCTATGTAACTGTATTTATGTATACCTGAATAAACTTATTTACTTCTAAGTCTGTCAACTAAGTACAAGAAACTGCCCATTCACTTATTTCAACTACCCAATAAAGTGGTCAGAAATTGGCAATTTGGCTGATTTCACACAAATTTCAACAGATGCCAATTTCAAAATAGGATCCAGAATAAACAATGCAGACATTCCTGGCACTAAAATAAAAATTTTTCTGTTCATTAGTCATGGCTACATGTCCCTCTTGTATTACTCTTGCTTTTCATTTGGAAGTTTTATTCACAAAAAAGTAGATTTACTGTTATGCAGACTGCTGCATTATTGTAATAGTTGTATAAATAATGTCAAGCCATTCGTGAGTCCGTACTGGAATTTGGACTGGCAGGCGGACAGGTATTAGACGGTGACGTCATTTGTTTACTCTTGAGCTTCGCTAAAGAATAGAACATTTTCGCTACTGTGAGCGCAATTTCAAGGTACTTTTCGTCATGAAAGCAATCAAAATCATATCTATTTCTGTAATGTATTTTTCATTCTATCAAATGAGGCCGAAAAAATGAGAATATAACCATAACAACCATACAAAAATATACCGCTAAGCGGCCGCTAATGGCTGAGAAGTGAACTCCGCTATTTATGGTTTGATTTCTTTCATTTTTGGTGTACGTGAAGAAGTACCTTTCCATCATACATTGCCCAAATTTGAATAAGATAACCCAACAAACAACTGAGAAAATAATATAATAATAATAATAATAATAATAATAATAATAATAATAATAATAATAATAATAATAATAATAATAATATCTTTATTTACTACACGTACATGTACAAGGTATACTGGCCTAGCTGACATCAGTGACATACTACTATATAGAAAGCCGCTTGTTATGCAGAGTATTTCAAAAAAATTAGGTCAGTGTCCCAGGATAACACCCACACTAGTCGGCTAACACCCAGGTACCCATTTACTGATGGGTAAACATAGACAACAGGTGTAAAGAAACACACCTAATGTTTCTACCCTGGCTGGGAATCGAATATTTGCCAAAAATCATATATGGCTAACCCAAGCCAGGTGCTAAAAATAAGCCACGTTGACTTTTTTGGGGTTATCCTAGATTCTCTACACATATGCTGCTATGTGTGATAATCTATAGAGAGAAAATAACTTTTTTGTTTCATGTTTATGGTGGAGTATGAGTGTATATCACAGTTAGTCCTGTGCTACACTCCGTTTTCTCTAATATAACCCACCAAGACAGGGATAGGAGAATTTATTTATTTATTTATTTAGAAATTTTAGCATACAAACAGAGGTACAAAAAATACAGGTAAGAGCAGCATGCCAAAGCCACTTATATGCATAGCATTACGGGCTGGCTTAAAATTAACTTAAGATTAACTAAGCAATGATGAAATCAGTGATAAGACATTATTGTAAACAGATAACTATAAAATACAAATGAGTATTACAAAGACAGGTCCTATGGTTACATGCACTGCTGTTCATTCAGTAGAATGGAGTATTCTGTTAGGTAGTGTATTTAAAAAAAATAACAAAGTTAGGTTTAACATTTGTGTGATATAACTGTGAGTAACATTTAGGATATACAATTTATATGGTTCAGTTATTCAGTATTTATTTGGTTTTGAGTGAGTAAGTGAACTTTGAGAAGAGACTTGAATTTATAAACAGGTAGTGTTTCTTTTATATTTACAGGTAATGAATTCCAGATTTTAGGGCCTTTTATGTGCATTGAGTTTTTGCATAGCGTGAGATGGACACGAGGAACATCAAAGAGTGATCTGTGCCTTGTATTATGGTCATGTGTTCTGTTGAGATTGGCAAGGAGATGTTTGAGGGGAGGGTTAATATCAGAGTTAAGTGTTCTATGTATGTAATAAGTGCAATAATAAGTATGGATGTTTTGTATGGTGAGTAGGTTGAGTGTTTTGAATATTGGTGGAGTGTGCTGCCTGTAGTGAGAATTTGTTATCATTCTAACTGCAGCCTTTTGTTGGGTAATTAGTGGTCTGAGATGGTTAGTTGTTGTTGAGCCCCATGCACAAATTCCATAGGTAAGATAAGGGTAAATAAGAGAGTGATAAAGGGCCAGGAGGGCTGACTGTGGAACATAGTACCGTATCTTCGATAGTATGCCTACAGTCTTGGAAATTTTCTTAGAAATTTGTTGTATATGTGTATGAAATTTGAGTCTATTATCGAGGTGGATTCCTAAGAATTTTCCCTCTGTTAGCTTTGTGATAGGTGATCCGTTTATCGTTATGTTAAGAGGTACATCTGTAGCTCTGCTACCAAACTGAATGAAGTAGGTTTTGTCAATGTTTAGTGTAAGTTTGTTAGTCCTCATCCAGGTAGATATTTTCTGTAATTCGGTGTTTACAGTATTGGCTAGCGTGACTGGGCTCGGGTGAGAGAAGATGTATGTGGTGTCATCTGCAAAAAGTGTGGGTTTGAGTAATTGCGAAGAATTTGGTAGGTCATTTATGTATAGGAGAAAGAGAAGAGGGCCAAGGACACTTCCCTGTGGGACACCAACTGTAATTGGTTGTGCGGAAGAGCTTGCCCCATTTGCGTACACATATTGGCTTCTGTTGCTGAGGTAAGACTTGAGGTAGTTGAGGGAGTGCCCTCTAATACCATAGTGTGACAATTTTACGTGGAGCAAGTCATGGTCAACTGTATCAAAAGCTTTACGTAAGTCAATGAAGATCCCCAGTGGGACTTCTTTTTTCTCTATTGCAGTGTATATATGTTCTAGCATGTGTATAATAGCATCATTAGTATTTTTATTAGGCCTGAATCCAAATTGGCAGGGGTTGAGAATGTTATGGGAGATGAGGTAGGAGTAGATTCGTTTATGAATTAATTTTTCGAAGATTTCTGAGAGAGGGTGTAAATTGGATATTGGCC
Organism: Cherax quadricarinatus; assembly: GCF_038502225.1. Taxonomy (NCBI): domain Eukaryota; kingdom Metazoa; phylum Arthropoda; class Malacostraca; order Decapoda; family Parastacidae; genus Cherax; species Cherax quadricarinatus. The sequence goes on along the minus strand of NW_027195624.1, from coordinate 66,125 downwards.
TATAGTTATTCAACTCTATGGATTTGTTAAAGAGTGTTGCAATGATTGGTGATAGTACTTGTGACGCTTGTTTTTTGTTTTTCAGTGCGTTGATAATAAGGGAGACTTCGCATGGGTTAGTCGGAGCTAGGAACAGTGTGTTCGGGTAGTTGCTAGTGAGGTAGTCATTTGGTGGGGTATCTGAGCTTGGGATATTATTGGCAAGGTTTTGACCTATAGTGGAGAAGAAATCATTGAGTCTGTTTGCTGTTTCTGTTGGTGGGAGTTGGGGTTCATCTGATTTTGCTAATTTTATTTCGCTATGTCGTGATATCTTTTTTGTTCCCAGAATTTCTGATAGGGTCTTCCAGGTCTTTTTTATATCACCTCGTAAGTTGGATAATCTGTTCTCATAATACAATTTTTTTGCCCTTCTTATCAGGCTGGTTAGGATTGACGAGTAACGTTTTGTTTGGTCTCTGGTTATGTGACCCATTCTGTACTGTTTTTCATATCGGTGTTTTGTATTTATGGATTTGAGAATGCTGGGTGTTAGCCAGGGACTGTTCAGTCTCTTAGCTGTCATCTGTTTAGTTTTTTTAGGGCAGTGCTTGTTATAAAGGTATTGGGTCTTTTTTAGAAAATTATTAAAACATTTGTCAATATCTGTATAGATTTCTAGCTCAGTGTGCCAGTCAATGTTTGTTACTGCTGTTGTGAAGTTATTAACCCTTTCAGGGTCCAAGGCCAAAATCTGAAGTCACGCACCAGTGTCCAAGAAATTTTGAAAAAAAAAATTATTTTTTCTTACAGAATTAAAGAGCATATTTTTGTGAAGGTAATAAAACAAAAAAAATTAGAATCTGATCAGTACTTACCGAGATACAGTGCCAAGAAGTTTATAGAAAATGATGTGGTGGCAGCAACATCGACGAATTCCACATACGCGTATTATATTATTTTGTTGTTTTAGTTGTTTTTTCTTTTCTTTTCCAATTTTTTTCTATTCCTACTAACATTTGGGGCCTGAGAGACCAATACTGTATATAATTGATATATATATACTCACTGTATTGAACACAATAACCGCACTAAAGTTATTATCATATTATTGTTTACCACTGTTGTTTATTACAATAAACATGCACAAATATTGTATAATACTAATGTTCTATCATATATTTACATATTTACAATCACTGGACATGGTTTTATAACTGCTGGAGCTTGTGGAACTCCTTGAAACGAGGCACCATGCACAGAGGCACCTTACATTCTTCACACATAAACCGAGTGTCTTTGCGTCTTTGTTGCCGTCATTTTGTTTGTGCACAGACAATGCATCTCTTCTGAGCAAATTTCTTTTGAGTTGAAGGAAGCTGTATTATGAAATGATCACCTTCTCTCCTCAAACGCTTGGGTATATTGTGATGAATTCGAGGACCATGTTGTATTGCAGGTGTTGTTACCTGGTACTTCATTATGAGTTGTCTGACAACAGACAAACAAAATTCACCATACGGTGGTCTGTTACCAGTCTTTATTTGGTACATATTATATGCATTCAGCATTGAAATGTCCATGAGATGGAAGAAAAGTTTCATGTACCACTTGTAACTCTTACGAACACAGTCAACAAAACCAATCTGCATGTCACACTTGTCAACCAAGCGCATGTTTTGTGTATAATCAATCACTGACACTGGTTTTCGAATACATTCATTAGTCACTCGATCAACTTTGCCACTGTCTTGCATTTCATTACGGTGAATGGTTGTCAACAATGTGACATCTCGTTTGTCATGCCACCGTAATGCCATGATGTCATTGGCAGTAAACACCTGCACGTCATCACCACGAACACCTGCATTGAGCCTGGGCATATGTTTACGATTAGAACGCACTGTGCCACACACATCTGTCTTGTTCACTCGCATGAAATCACTGAGTAATGGGCTTGTGTACCAGTTATCGGTATATAATGTATGGCCCTTACCAAGATAAGGTGCCATCATGTTTCTCACTACGTCACCTAAGATACCCAATAACATCTTGGTATCTTTCAATGTTTTACTACCTGTGTATACAACAATATCCAACACCAGGCCACTGTCACAATCACAGAGTACAAACAATTTTATACCAAAGCGGTTCCTCTTGCTCGGTATATACTGCTTGAATGACAGTCTACCTTTGAACAAAATCAAAGACTCGTCAATTACAAGATTCTTGAATGGATAAAAGTATATCCTGAACTTTTGTCACTTCTGTCAGGCCTGGTTTTGTCAGAGAAGTGCAACATACGTAACAGTAAGATAAACCTGTTCACTGGTATTATTTCACTGAAGGATGGGGTACAAATTAGCCGATCTGTGGACCAGTATGCTTTTATATTATGCTTATAGACGTGAGGCATAAGCATTATTGTTGCAAAAAGCAAATACATTTCTGCAACAGTCGTCTCTTTCCACCTGTGTAGTCTTGACTGTGGTGATAAGATCGTATTTGCCATGGTGTACTGAAAATACTTATTACTTTCCCTGGCAATAATTTCGATCAATGGCTGGTCAAAGAATAATTCAAAGAATTCCAGTTCATTGGCCGTGGTTCCAAGGGGACAGGTAGGTAGAATTCCACTTTGAGAGTCATCAAAGTGGTGAGGGCTGGGAACAAAATTGGGATTTTGCTGCCAATCCCAGATACGGTTTGCTGGTGGATACTGGACATCATAGGCTGGTTGTACGGGTGGTTGTGGTTGTGGCGGGCTGGTGGCTGATGCTCCACTTTGTCCTTGAACTGACGAGTCAGCAGTGTGGGTCCCAGCGTGGCACAGTGAGTCACGCATGGCGGTGCCACTACCACCACCAGCCCCACTAACACCATCCACTGATGCCTGTGGCCCATCCATGCCAAGTGTAGCCACATCATCCTCACTATCACTACCTAAAACGGGTGTAGGGCCACGGGATGTACTCCGGGATGTACTCCGTCCCCTGGGCACAGCATAGGGTACACTACCCGAGCGCATGCGGCGGCGAACATACCGACGCTTCACTGGTGAATGTTTCCTCACTATCACTATTCGAATGATCGTCGAGCGCAATAAAATCACAGTCCACGTCAGAATCATCGTCATTACTGAAGTCGGAGGCCTGGCCACGGGAAAATATTAGTTTTCTCTTACGTTTAGGAACACCCGACCATGAGTCACGAGTGCCCACACCAGAGGTAGAAGGTCGAGGATCGTCGGGGTTTTCTGCACTATTATCGATATCCTGGTCATTATTTTCGGTCACTAACTTATCTAAGCCGTAGAATTCGTCTTCATTTCCACTTCCATCAGTGTCAGAACTATCAGACAGGAAGAGGAGAGTCCCAATTTTCCGGGGAGTTAGAGCTGACTTGCGACGAGGCATGGTGAACAAGGGTGAATGAGCCGGGGTTCCCACAATGCTATGCAGGCGCCTAGATTTTTTGTTTACGGTGCACACCCACGGCGCAGACCCATTCTCTCACATGTAGGCCTATGAGCGCTTTCGCGCTAAATTTGACGGCGCTAGAATTTTGGCATAGATCTACGGTTTGGACACTCACTGAAAAGCCGTAGATCTACGGGACGGACCCTGAAAGGGTTAATGGCTGCCTCATTGTGAAGTCTGAAGGTGACTTTAGTAGTGTCTTGGGGTATTTTACCAAGAGTTGTTATGAGGAAAGTAGGGTAGTGGTCTGTGGTATTATCTGTAATTATGCCTGATTTTAAAGGGGATATGGTGTTGGTCCAGATGTGGTCAAGTAGGGAAACACTAGTCTCTGTAACTCTTGTAGGTTTTGTTACTGTTGGTAGCAACATGCAGTTACTCATTGTGTTTGTGAATTCAGTAACGTGTGGGTCCTGGTCTTGCAGGAGATTTATATTGAAGTCACCTGAGAGTAGTAAGTGATCTTTGTTCATGCATGCATCAGTTATCATACTTCCTAGGTTTTGACTAAATTGGCTAATGTTTGATTGTGGAAGTCTGTAGATGTTTATCACTGTGAGAGGTTTTTGTAGGTATTTGGATTTGAGTTTAGCTATTATATATTCCCCATGTTCATCCCTTGTGCAAGTATTAGTGATACATTCTAGTTGGTCTGAGTAGTATATAGCTGTGCCACCCCCTTGTTGGTCTGGCCTACAGTTGTGTATGGCTGTGTAACCAGGAATGGCATAGACATCTGTAGTATCAGGTTTTAGCCAGGTTTCAGTTAGTGTAATAATGGACATATTGGCATGCAAGGAATTTAGTAATGCTAGGTCGTCATCATAATGCTTACTTAAAGATCTGATATTGTAGTTAAAGATAGTTATGTTGTTGTTGGCTCTGAGAAGTGCCTTTGATTGTTCTGCTGTGTAGTAATTACAGTAACTGTTTGAATCATTTAAGTCATTAAATAAGAAGTTGGTATCAGGATCAATGCTTGTAATCATAAGATTTGTAGTGAATCTATAGTTAGAATTAAGTAAAAAATAAAGTAAATATTCTAAAGCTAAAAAAAAATAGCACCTGAATTATTTAACAAATGTAAAAAATAATGAGCTAAGGTAGTTTTTTAAAGCTAAAATAAAGGAGACAATATAAAAGGGACTAAAATAATTTGTGGTGAACAAATAAAGTGATGATCAAATAATGGAGCTTGGGAATATGATAGTAGGCAGTACTTTAAAGGTAATTCTTTAAAGTTAGAATTATAATATAAAATTATAATATAAAAGGGACTAATATAAGTTGTGGTGAACAATAAAGTGGTAATCAAATAAATGAGCTTTGGAGTATAATGGCAAAATAGTGAACTTATTAACTTTAGCACCTGAGAATAGCACCTTGATTAGTTTTAACAATTGCGAATATATGATCTAAGGTAGTTATATAGAGCTAAAATAAAGGACAAAAAATATATAAGGGACTACAATTGAGTAATGGTAAACAAGTTAAATGGATAGATAGTCACTATGAAATAATATTGGTTTAGGAGTAAGATGGTATTTGTATACCATATCCTCTTCATACCTCCGTCGAACTGCCCGGTATTATGCCAAATATTATTTATTCTGGAGTATTTAACATGTTTTATGTTATTTATATTGTTTCTTATGTCATATTAGATCAATTGTGATAGGCAAATAAGCTGTAGTATTGATATTAGTGTAATAAAGCATATTCTCCTGCTTCATGAGACTGAGCTCATGGCAACTGACAGTGGCTTCAAAGCCACCTTATCTTTAATGGATAATGTACTGTGTTGGTGCTTTACATAATGAGAAGCATTTCATTTATTCATTGGAACCATGGCTAGGGCTAAAACCAAGCAGGTTAAAACAATAAATATAGAAAAAGAAATTGGAATGACTTATGCATCAAGTAGCGCCACCAAACAGTACCAGCAGGTTGGTGTGGTGATCCTGGAAATTTGAAATTATGCTAGCCTAAATTAGTGCTGAATAACTGAAGGGACCGAATAACTGATTGCCGGATTTGTGATGGCGGACCTGTATCAGTTAAATATACAATTTGTTAATTTCTTAAATGTTTTGAACTACCTCGCTTTTATGAATCTAGTTAATCACTACAATTATCTAACTCTAATATCAGTATGCTCCATAACCTGTGTCGGTATAGAGTAAGAATTAGTATTAGTCTGCCCGAAATGCCTAGGCATACCTAGGCATACTAGTGGCCTACTTTGTAATTAATGTTTTATAATATGTTATAATATTTTACAGTATGTAAACCACTCATTGTAATTAATACTTTATAATATGTAAACTCCACATTGTAATCTTTACAGAGAAATAAAGAATCTAAATCGAAATCGAAATCTAAGTAAGATCTCTTCAAACCTGATTGGTAACTATGGAGAATGTTTTGTCACATAGATACTTAACTACTTAACAATACATCGCTTTCTCTTGAATTTTGGACATCACACTTGAGTATACTAACAGGCCTATAGTTGCTGATATCAGGCCTACTATTTTCTTGAAGATAGGAATAACTCTGGCCTTCTTGAACCCCCTCTGGCACGGTATTGGTGGTGATGGACAAATTTATTATGTGCACAATGGGGACTGGCAGTTCAGAGGCACCATCTTTTAGGAATTTGGCTGGGATGTTATGTTGTCTGGTGCTTTTAGTTAAGCTTAACTTACTTAGTTCTTTTCGCATGAAGTCATAAGGTTCGCCTAATAATTGGAAACTGTATGGGGTGATGCCTCTATTACTGTAGTAAGTTTTCATCTTAATGGAGTCTGTGTTAAAGGAATTTAATACAACTGGCAGTTCACTGACTAATGTTGAATCAATAGTTGGGTAGAATTCAAAGTTTATTCTCTATGAAGATTACAATGTTGAATTTACAGAATTTGGTTGTTGTGTGGTTTACATGTAGTTAAATAATGATTACAGAGTGTACCACTAGAACGCCTAGCATGGCTAGGCATTTCGGGCAGACTTAGTTTAATTCTTTATTTTAAAATATTACAAATTATGAGGTAAGTTGGTATTATGGCTAAGTGACTAAATACTAGTTTGTGAGTTTTGCAATGTGAATGCTTTTGTTTTGGCACAGTACATAGTTTCAGTATTGGAGTATCATAGGATTCATTATTTTAAGATTGAGATTAATATTTCTGTTTATGGTCAAATGGGTGAGTGAGTGTAAGTATGAACCACCAGGTGGTATTCGTGTAGTTAGTTGATGGGGTGTATCAGGGAGATAAGATGTTTTCTAATGGTAGTTTTGAAGGTGATGAATGTGTCTGCAGTTCTAGAGTTCTCAGGTAGGGTGTTCCAGATTTTAGGGCCTTTGACATACATTGAATTTTTGTAAAGGTTTAGTCGGACACGGGGAATGTCGTAGAGATGTTTGTGTCTGGTGTTATGCCTGTGGGTTCTGTCACAACTATCAAGAAAGCGTTTTAGGTCAAGGTTGATATTGGAGTTTAAGGTCCTGTAGATGTAGATTGCACAGTAGTAAGTGTGGATGTACTGAACAGGGAGTAAATTTAGATCTATGAAGAGTGGGGGGGGGGGTGTTGCCAGGAATGGGATTTAGTGATTTTTCTTACTGCAGCTTTTTGTTGGGTTATTATTGGCTTTAGGTGTGTTGCTGCAGTTGATCCCCAAGCACAAATAGCATAGGTGAGATATGGATAAATAAGTGAGTGGTATAGTGTGAGAAGGGCATTTTGCGGCAAGTAGTATCGTATCTTGGAGAGGATCCCAACTGTTTTGGATACTTTTTTGGTTATGTGTTGGATATGTCTGGTAATTAGAGTGTTGTCAATCTTAATGTTAATTTGTGCATCTCCTGCTCTGCTACCAAACATAATATAGTAGGTTTTGTCAGTGTTAAGCGTAAGTTTATTGGCTGTCATCCAAGTCGATATTTTGATCAGCTCCTCGTTAACAATGGTGTTGAGGGTGGCAAGATTAGGGTGGGAGATGACATAAGTCGTGTCATCAGCAAAGAGAATGGGTTTCAGGTGTTGGGATACGTTTGGAAGATCATTGATGTATATGAGGAAGAGCAGGGGACCAAGGACACTTCCCTGCGGAACTCCAGTATCAAGTGGCCGTGTTGTTGATGCTGTGTCTTTAATGAATTGAAACAATATGTCACTTTCTTGTTTCATGGCATAATAATAATAATAATAATAATAATAATAATAATAATAATAATAATAATAATAATAATATATTTACTGCAAGTACATATACAAGATATACAGGCCTAGCTGACATCATTGACATACTACTACATAGAAAGCTGCTTGTTATGCAGAGCATTTTGGGCAAATTAGGTCAGTTTTGTCCCAGGATGCGACCCACACCAGTCGACTAACACCCAGGTACCCATTATACTGATAGGTGAACATGGACAACCAGTGTAAGGAAAACACGTCCGATGTTTGCACCCCTCCACCAGGAATCGAACCCGGATCCTCACCATGTGAAGCGAGAGCTTTTGCCACCAGACCAAGGGGCACCACATGCCTTATCATTATTTAGCACTGTTAGATCTATCTATGGATTTATGGTTGTACCCTAGCACTTTTAGTTGTTGCCAGAGATTTCTAGGATTGTTCTTGTATTCTTCAATTTTTGAGCAATTGTGACTTGACTTTGCTCCTTGTATAAACCTTTGCACTCTGTTCCTTACCCTGTGAAATTCATTTAGTTCTGCAATATCCTGCTTATTTGCTCTTAAATCCCTGAATTTGATATTACATATCTAGTATCTCAACAGTTATCCAAGGTTTAGTTCTTCGTTTAATCCTAACCTCTTTCACTGGTGCAATATTATCAAGGATGGTAGTGAACATGGTTGTGAATTTTTCCTGGGCATCATTTATCTCTGTTATTGAAGTCCAGTCAAAATTTTGTAGCCTACTTATCAGTGTTGCTTTACTGTAGTTTCTGGTTTATTTTTATTGTCCTGTGCTGGCCTATCCATTCCCTAATGATTTTCCTGGTATAATAAGTGATGAAATGATTACTTATTGTACCTGTGGTAATGACACCTGACTGAGTAATGTTATTAGAGCAGTTACATAGTATGTGGTCGAGTGTAATGGCTGAGAACTGTGGGATCAGGGTTGGTGCATTAATTAAGTATAACTATTTAATTCTAGTTACACTGTGTGAGGACCATCTGGGGCAGTAGAAGCCACCATGGCAGCAATATACAGAGCTGTGATCCGAAGGGCTGACAAGTTTGTCCCAGAGAAATTTCAACCATTTTGGAACCATCCAGCAGGTACAATTTGCCTTTGTTTATTCTGAGTACACTAGTGATGATAATGAGGTAATTAGTAAGTTTATCTAGGTACAGGTACACATAGGTACAATTATACATAGTTTAATATGTGTAAATTACCTAGGATATCCCAAAACAGTCAAAGTGACTTATTTCCATTGGGGTTCTTGTCATAATTTAGTATACAATATGCAATGAGAGTAAAAGGTAGATAGGATACAAGAAAAATGGAAGCAGCAGGTAAGAGAGAGAGGTGAAGGTTTATAAGCTAAAGGAGGAGCCGGTTAGGGTAAGATATAAACAACTATTGGAGGATAGATAGGTTAGTGTGAGTATAGGCAGTGGAGTTGAATATGTATGGGGTAGGTTTAACCCTTTCAGGGTTGAGAGGCCCTCTCCTAAACTTGTTCTCAGGGTTGAAAATTTTTCAAAAAAAAAAAAAAAAAATTTTTTCCTATGAAATGATAGAGAATTTTTTTCTGATCATAATGTCACCAAAAGTTTGAAATTTGATGGAAAACTTACGGAATTATGCTCTCACGAAGTTAGCGGTCTCGACGATGTTTACGCATCAACGATTTTGCTCAATTTGAGCCCTATTTTCGGCCAATTCCAATGTACCAGTTGACAAAAATCATAACTATTTCACTAGAACTCCACTTTTTCTATCGAATGAGCACAAGAAATCACCCATTTACCGATTTCAACTATCTAATAAAGTGGTAGAAATTGGCAATTTTGCCAATTTCACACAAATTTCAAAAGATGCCAGTTTCCAAATATAGGGTTCAGAATAAACAAGACACACATTCCTGGCACTAAAATAACATTTTTCTCTGTTCATTAGTCACGTCCCCAGGCTCCTCTTACATTTCTTTTGCTTTCCACTTTGAATTTTTATTCTCACAAAAAAAAAAAAATAGAAGATTTAGTGTTATGCTGACTACTGCATTAGTGTAGAAATGGTATAAATAATATCAGTACACTTGTGAAAGAATATCAGACTCACCAGTTGACATGTATTGGATGCATGGCATGATTTGTTTACTTTTGAACTTTGGCAAAAATCGAACATTTCTGCTACTTTGAGCTCAATATCAAGGTACTTTTCATTGTGAAACCAATCCAAATCATCTTAATTTCTGTAATATGCTTTCCATTCTATAAAATGAGACCAGAAAACTAGAATACAACCATAAATACCACATGAAAGTACACTGCAAAATCTCTGCTTTAAACCAAAAACACGGTCGGAGTTTTTTTTCTCATTATGCACTGTGTGCTGCAGGATTTCTTTTATACTGTGCACACTGACCACATAGACCCATTCTGTCACATGTAGGCCTACCAGCTTTCTCTTGCTAGATTTGAAGGCGCTAGAATTTACGTGTTCTAGTACGGCACCAACCCTGGCGTGCAAGCCGTACTAGTACGGCACCAACCCTGAAAGGGTTAAGAGTGTAGTGTTAAAGTGTTCAGTGGGAGTTTTTGGTTACAGGAAAGTGGGTGTGGGAGGGAAGAAGAGTGATTGGTGGAATGATGATGTAAAGTGATAGTAAGAGAAAAAGTTAGCATTTGAGAGGTTTTTACAAAGTAGAAGTGATGCAAGGAGGGAGGAGTACATAGAGAGGAAAAGAGAGGTTAAGAGATTTGTGAAGCAGTGTAAAAATAGAGCAAATGAGAGTGGGTGAGATGTTATCAACAAATTTTGTTGAAAATAAGAAAGTTTTGGAGTGAGATTAGCAAGTTGAGGAAGCCTAGGGAACAAATGGAGAGTTATTAACCCTTTGACTGTCGCAACCCCCAATCCTGAGGTGTCTCCTGGTGTCGCAAAATTTAAAAAAAAAAAAATTATTTTTTCTTATGAAATGATAGAGAATCTTTTCCCGATTGTAATGACACCAAAAAAACGAAATTTGATGGAAAACTGACGGAATTATGCTCTCGCGAAGTTAGCGACCTCGGCGCTGTTTACAAATCGGCGATTTCGCCCACTTTGTGCCCTATTTTCGGCTAATTCCATTATTCCAGTCGCCCAAACTCATAGCTATTTCTTTAGAACTTAATTTTTTCTATCGATTGAGTACAAGAAACTGCCCATTTACTGATTTCAACTACCTAATAATGTGGTCAGAAATTTGCAATTTGGCCAATTTCACGAAAACTAAAAAATATGACAATTTCAAAATAAGGTCCAAAATGAACAATGCAGACATTCCAGGCTCTAAAATAACGTTTTCTTTGTTCATCAGTCACGTCTCCAGGCCCCTCTGATATTACTCTTGCTTTCTATTTTGAATTTTTATTCAAACAAAAAATATTAGACTTACTATTATGCAGACTACTGCAATGTTGTAATAACTGTATAAATAACATCAACCCATTCATGACTGCATATTAGAATGGCTAGTTGGACATTTATTGGACAATGGCATCATTTGTTTACTTTTGAACATTGGCAAAAATCAAACATTTCCCCTACTTTGAGCTCCATTTCTAGGTTCTTTTTATAGTAAAATCAATCAAAAACACCTCTATTTCTGTAATATGTTTTCCATTCTATCAAATGAGACCAAGAAAACGAGAATACAACCATAAATACTATACGAAAATAGACCACAAAGTCGGCATTTTAATTAAAAAAACGGAGTTTTTTTTCTCATTATGCACTGCGTGCTCCAGGATTTTTTTTATATGGTGCACACTGACCACACAGACCCATTCTCTCACATGTGGGCCTACCAGCTTTCTCCTGCTTGATTTGAAGCCGCTAGAATTTATGAGTATATATACGTCAAACACGGCACCTCGTAAAACGTATATATACGGCCGCGACAGTCAAAGGGTTAAATGGAGAGTTAGAGGTATCAGGAAGATGGAGAGAATATTTTGAGGAATTGTTGAATGTTGATGAAGATCAGGAATAACATCTTGTAGGAGGAATAACATCTTGTAGAAGCGAGGAGCAACGAGTTGTGAGTGTGGGGGAAGTGTGTGAGGCAGTGCGTAGAATGAAAGTGGGTAAGGCAGCTGGGATTGATGGGATAAAGATAGAAATGTTAAAAGCAGATTGGGATATAGTTTTGGAGTGGTTGGTGCTTTTATTTAATAAATGTATGGAAGAGGGTAAGGTACCTAGGGATTGGCAGAGAATATGCATAGTTCCTTTGTATTTATTTATTTATTTATTTATTTATTAATTTGAACATGATACAGAGAAGTACAAGGAATACAATTTTTAAAGTGCAGCATGCCAAAGCCCCTTGTATGCAGAGCATTATGGGCAGGCTTAAAATTAACTTAAGATTAACTAAGCAATGATATATTCAGTGGTACAAAAATTATTGTAAAACTGATAACAATTTAGTACAAATGAGTATTACAAAGACAGGTCATATGGTCATTTACTGTGTTGCTGTGTAATCACTAGAATGGAGTATTCTGTTAGGTAATGAAGTTAAATAGTAACAAAGTTTGATTGGGTCACAGATTGTCATTTATGAGATACAATAATGAGATACAATTTATGAGATACAATTATTCAGTATTTATTTAGTTGTGGGTGAGTAAGTGATTTTTGAGAAGAGACTTGAATTTATAAACAGACAGTGTTTCTTTTATATTCACAGGTAATGAATTCCAGATTTTAGGGCATTTTATGTGCATTGAGTTTTTGCATAGCGTGAGATGGACACGAGGAACATCAAAGAGTGATCTGTGCCTTGTGTTATGGTCATGTGTTCTGTTGAGGTTGGTAAGGAGATGTTTGAGGGGAGGGTTTATGTCAGCGTTAAGTGTTCTATGTATGTAGTAGGTGCAGTAATAAGTATGGATGTTTTGTATTGTGAGTAGGTTTAGAGTTTTGAATATTGGTGGAATGTGTTGGCTGTAGTGGGAATTTGTTATCATTCTGACTGCAGCCTTTTGTTGGGTGATTAGTGGTCTGAGATGGTTTATTGTTGTTGAGCCCCATGCACAAATTCCATAGGTGAGATAGGGGTAAATAAGTGAGTGATATAGGGCAAGGAAGGCTGACTGTGGAACATAGTACCATATCTTCGATAGTATGCCTACGGTCTTGGAAATTTTTTTGGAAATTTGTTGTATGTGTGTTTGGAATTTGAGTCCATTATCAAGGTGGATTCCGAAGAATTTTCCCTCTGTGAGTTTTGTGATAGGTGATCCATTTATCATTATGTTAAGAGACACATCTGTAGCTCTGTTACTAAACTGAATATAGTAGGTTTTGTCAATGTTTAGAGTAAGTTTGTTGGTCCTCGTCCAGGTTGATATTTTCTGTAATTCGGTATTTACAGTCTTGGCTAGCATGACTGGGCTCTGGTGAGAGTAGACGTATGTAGTGTCATCTGCAAATAGTGTGGGTTTGAGTAGTTGCAATGCATTTGGTAGGTCATTTATGTATATGAGAAAGAGAAGAGGGCCTAGGACACTTCCCTGTGGGACACCAACTGTAATTGGCTGTGCGGAAGAGTTTGCCCCATTTGTGTACACATATTGGCTTCTGTTGCTGAGGTATGACTTTAGGTAGTTGAGGGAGTACCCTCTTATACCATAGTGCGACAGTTTTATGTGGAGCAAGTCGTGGTCAAAGTATCGAAAGCTTTATGTAAGTCAATGAAGATCCCCAGTGGGACTTCTTTTTTCTCTATTGCTGTATAAATATGTTCTAGCATGTGGATAATAGCATCATTAGTATTTTTATTAGGCCTGAAACCAAATTGACAGGGGTTGAGTATGTTGTGGGAGATGAGGCAGGAATAGATACACTTATGGATTAATTTTTCAAAGATTTTAGAGAGAGGGTGTAAGTTGGATATTGGCCTATAGTTATTCAAGTCTGTGTGGTCTCCTTTATGAATCGGGGTGACCCTTGCTATTTTGAGAACTGTAGGAAAGCTAGAGGATTCAATGGATTTGTTAAAGAGTGTTGCAATGATTGGTGATAGCACCTGTGACACTTTTTTGTATATAATGGGTGGTAAGGTATTTAAATCTCCTGTCTTGTTTTTTAGTTTGTTGATAATAAGGGAGACTTCAGTTGGGTTAGTCGGAGCTAGGAACAGTGTGTTTTGGGTAGTCGCCAGTGAGGTAGTCATTGGGTGGGGTATCTGAGCTTGGGATTTTATTGGTAAGGGCAAAGGGAACAAAAGGGAGTTCAACAATTATAGGGGAATAAATCTGTTGAGTATACCTGGTAAAGTGTATGGTAGACATATTATTGAAAGAATTAAGAGTAAGATGGAGAGTTGGATAGCAGACGAACAAGGAGGCTTTAAGAAAGGAAGAGGGTGTGTAAACCCAGTGTTTACAGTGAAACATATAGGTGAACAGTATTTATATGAGAGTAAAGAGGTTTTTGTGGCATTTCTGGATTTGGAAAAGGTGTATGACAAGGTGGATAGGTGAGCAGTTGCAAATATATGGAATAGGAGGTAGGTTATTGAAAGCGGTGAAAAGTTTTTATGAGGATAGTGAGGCTCAGGTTAGAGTTCGGAGGAGAGAGGGAGATTATTTCCCAATAAAAGTAGGCCTTTGACAAGGATGTGTGATGTCACCATATTTACAGAGAAGTGAATGCTCGGGTGTTGGCAAGAGATATGGGGTTAAAAGATAAAGAATGTAACACAAAGTGGGAGTTGTCACAGTTGCTCTTTGCCGATGACACTGTGTTTTTGGGAGATTCTGAAGAGAAGTTGCAGAGGTTGGTGGATGAGTTTGGTAGGGTATGCAAAAGAAGAAAATTAAAAGCAAATATAGGAAAGAGTAATGTTATGAGGATAAAAAAAATTATGTAATGAAAGATTAGATATCAGATTGGAGGGAGAGAGTATGGAGGAGGTGAATGTGTTCAGATATTTAGGCATGGACATGTCAGCAGATGGGTCTATGGAAGATGATGTGAATCATAGAATTGATGAGGGAAAAAAGGTGAGTGGTGAACTGAGGAGTGTGGAGACAAATAACTTCGTCCATGGAAGCAAAGAGGGGAATGTATTACCTGGAGTTTACCTGGAGAGAGTTCCGGGGGTCAACGCCCCCGTGGCCCGGTCTGAGACCAGGCCTCCTGGTGGATCAGAGCCTGATCAACCAGGCTGTATGAGAGTATAGTTATACCAGTACTCTTACATGGGTGCAAAGCATGGGGTGGTGAATGTTGCAACAAGGAGAAGGCTGGAGGCATTTGAATGTCATGTCTGAGGGCAATGTGTGGTGTGAATATAATGCAGAGAATTTGTAGTTTGGAAATTAGGATGAGGTTCGGGATTACTTATCTTGGTGGGAATGGCCGATGTGCTAATAATAAAAATAATAATATATGTGGAACCTCTAAGTACGAGTTTAATCCATTCCATGACTTTGCTCGCATCTGGATTTGCTCATTTGCAGAGTCAATTTTCCGTTCTGGCTCTCAGGAGGAACAACAAGATACTTCAATATTTTGCTAATATCATCTATACGGCTTATTTATCTATCACAGTTCATCTAATATGACATAATAAACAATATAAATAACATAGAAACCTGATATATACTCTAGAATGAATAAAATATGTCATTACGTATATGGCTTTGGCAGTGTCGGCGGCAGACAAGAGTTTGTCTGAAGACATCAAAATACTCTGCGAATATTTTGCTAATATCAACTTTATGGCTTATTTATCTATCACAATTCATCTAATATGACATACTAAACAATATAAATTACATAGAAACCTGATACATATATATACTCTTGAATGAATAAAAAATGTCATTATGTGACAAGTGGAGGCGGCCACAACCGCTCCTGCATTGTTGTAGTAATCACAGCCATCTAGTGACGGCGTTTTGAAGCCGTCTATTATTATAATTATTATTATATAGTACAGTAGGGCCCCACTTTACGGCATTTCACCTTATGGCGTTTTGCCTTATGGCATTCCGCTATTAGGGCAATTTCAAATTATGACCAAAATTTGCTATTCGGCAAGCAGTCTTTCAAATATGGCGGGCCCCACCTGGTTTGTTTACATTCAATGTGAGCATATCTATTGTCTGGAAACTTTCCATAATTTCAAGTGTTTTAACCCTTTGAGGGTCCGTGCCATAGATCTATGGCTATACATTGAGGGTGCAAACTGTAGATCTACACCATGAGCTCAGCTCACTCTGATAAGCTGTGAGCGGTAAATTTGGGCCTAGATATGAGAGAATACATCTATGTGGTATGTGTGCACCACATAAAACAAATCCTGCAGCACACAGTGCATAATGAGAAGAAAAACTATGACTGTAATTTTTTATTAAAACAGTGAATTTGCAAAGTTTTTTCATATGTTTTTTATAGTTGTATTTGTGATTTCTTGGTCTCATTTGATAGAATGGAAGATATATTACAGACATAGAAATGATTTTTATTGGTTTTAGTAATGGAAATGGGTTGAAACGAGCTCAAAATAGCAGAAATGTTAAATTTTTGCCAATGTTCAAGAGTAAACAAATGATCCCACATGTCTAATACACGCCAGTTGGTGGGTCTAATACTTTTTCACAAATGTGGTGATATTATTTATACAATTATTACAGTATTGCATAACAGTAAATCTTCTATTTTTTGGTTTGAATAAAAATTCATTATGTGAATAAAAAATCAAAATGGAATTCATTTGTAAAGTCTGAAAGCATAACTAATGAACAGAGGAAATGTTAGTTTAGTGCCAGGAATGCCTGCGTTGTTTATTCTGGACTCTATTTTGAAATTAGAATATTTTGAACTTTGTGTTAAATTGGCCAAATTACCAATTTCCGATCACTTAATTTTGTAGTTGAAACAGTTGGCTTGGTGATTTCTTGTGCTCATTCGATAGAATAGAAGTAATACTAGTGAAATAGCTAAGAATTTGGTCAACTGGAGTAATATAACTGGCTTAAAATGGGAGTCAAAGTCAGCAAAATTGCCGATGCATAAATATCGCTGACACATCAAAATTTGCGAGAGCATAATTTCGTCAATTTTTCATCAAATTTTATACTTTTTGTTTTATTACCTCCAGAAAAAGATTCTCTACCATTTCATAAGAAAAAATGACAAAATTATTTTTTGAAAATTCTTGGACACTGGTGCGCACTTTGAAATTTGGCCTTTGGACCCTGAAAGGGTTAAAGTCATTACGTATTTTATATGTATGTACTCTGATAATTATGCTTATGTGTACCTGTACCTAAATATACTTACACATTGTGCTGGCATGCAGGTACACATTAAAATCACTAAGAGTCTCTCTACTCATGACACCATAGTAATATGTACTACGTACTAATAATCTCTCTTGGGCACATTAACCCTTTCAGGGTCCAGAGGAAAATTTCAAAGTGTGCACCAGGGTCCAAGAATTTTCAAAAAATAATTGTTATTTTTTATTATGAAATGGTAGAGAATCTTTTTTCTGAAGGTAATAAAACAAAAAATAAGAAATTTGATGGAAAACTGATGAAATTATGCTCTCGCGAATTTTGATGTGTCAGCGATATTTACGAATCGGCAATTTTGCCGACTTTGACTCTCATTTTAGGCCAATTACATTATTCCAGTCGACCAAATTTTTAGCTATTTCACTAGTATTACTTCTATTCTATCGATTGAGCACAAGAAATCGCTAAGTCAACTGTTTCAACTACAAAATAAAGTGATCGGAAATTGGTAATTTGGCCAGTTTAACACAAAGTTCAAAATATTCCAATTTCAAAATAGTCCAGAATAAACAATGTAGGTATTCCTGGCACTAAACTAACATTTCCTCTGTTCATTAGTTATGTTTTGAGGCTTTACAAATTAATTCCATTTTGATTTTTTATTCACATATTGAATTTTTATTCAAACCAAAAAATAGAAGATTTACTGTTATGCAATATTGTAATAATTGTATAAATATCATCAGCACATTTACGAATGTATATTAGACCCACCAGCTGGCGTGTATTAGACATGTGAGGTCGTTTGTTTACTCGTGAACATCGGCAAATATTTAACATTTCCGCTACTTTGAGCTCAGTTTCAAGCCATTTCCAGTGCTAAAACCAATCAAAATCATCTCTATTTCTGTAACATGTCTTCCATTCTATCAAGTGAGACCAAGAAATCGCAAATACAACTATAAAAAAACATACGAAAACACTGCAAAGTCACTGTTTTAATCGAAAATCACGGTCTCAGTTTTTTTTCTCTTTATACACTGTGTGCTGCAGGATTTGTTTTATGTGGTGCACACATACCACATAGATGTATTCTTTCATATCTAGGCCCAAATTTACCACTCACAGCTAATCAGAGTGAGCTGAGCTCATGGCGTAGCTCTACGGTTTGGACCCTGAGCGTAAAGCCATAGATCTATGGCACGGACCCTGAAAGGGTTAAAATATTTGTAGTCTTAATCTAGGGTGAGACGAGTAGTATTTATTGTAAGAAATAAGGTGTGGTATGTATGGTAGCCAGCCGGGCTACCATACCAGGCCCCCCCACCTACACAATATTCTATGACATTTAACCCTTTGAGGGTCGCCAGGCCCTCTCATAGACTTGTTCTCAAGGTCGCCAAAATTTAAAAAAAAAAGTTATTTTTTCTTATGAAAAGATAGAGAATCTTTTCCTGATCATAATGACACCAAAAGTATGAAATTTGATGGAAAACTTATGGAATTATGCTCTCGCGAAGTTAGCGGTCTCGACGATGTTTACGCATCAGCGATTTTACCCACTTTGAGCCCTATTTTCGGCCAATTCCAGTGTACTAGTCAACAAAAATCATAACTATTTTGCTAGAACTCCATTTTTTTTCTATCGAATGAGTACAAGAAACCACCCATTTACCGATTTCAACTATCCAACAAAGTGGTCAGAATTTAGCAATTTTGCCAATTTCACACAAATTTCAAAAGATGCCAATTTCCAAATAGGGTCCAGAATAAACAAGAAAGACATTCCTGGCACTAAAATAACATTTCCTCTGTTCATTAGTCACATCCCCATGCCCCTCTTACATTTCTTTTGCTTTCCATTTTGAATTTTTATTCTCGCAAAAAAATAGAAAATTTACTGTTATGCAGACTACTGTATTAGTGTAGAAATGGTATAAATAAGACCAGCGCACTTGTGAAAGAATATTAGATTCACCAGTTGACGTGTATTGGACGCGTGGCATGATTTATTTACTTTTGAACTTTGGCAAAAATCGAACATTTCTGCTACTTTGAGCTCAATTTCAAGGTACTTTTCATTGTGAAACCAATCAAAATCGTCTCAATTTCTGTAATATGTCTTCCATTCTATAAAATAAGACCAGGAAAACTAGAATACAGCCATAATACTGTGCGCACTGACCACATAGACCCATTCTTTCATATGTAGGCCTACCAGCTTTCTCTTGCTAGATTTGAGGGCGCTAGAATTTATGCGTACTAGTGCATCAAAAACCCTGGCGTGTAAGCCGTACTAGTATGGCCGAAACCCCGAAAGGGTTAAGTACCCCAGAGCGATAAAATGCATATACAGTTCACTCATTACTTACCTTAAAATATTTGTATTCTCAACCCTTAAACTGTCCAAACGTAGATGTACATTTGCATGCATAGCGCTCCAAACGTAGATCAATGTTTTATTTTTCATTCTTCCAAATTTGGCACAATAGGCTTGAATCGCCTGGACATGAAAAAAATGGGTTTGTACACTCAGTGTGTGCACTATTAAAGAAATCTGGGCGCACTTAGTACCTTGTGGGAGCACCAGGTCAATTGAGCACCAGCTAGAGCAAATACCAGGGATTCACTGATGCCATGTCAGATTAACATCCCCATTTTAAGAGGAAAGTAGAAACAGGTTAGATAAATACATGAGTGAGTGTGGGTGGGTGTGAGTTGGACCTGACTAGCTTGTGCTACTAGGTCTGATGTCATGTTCTTTCCTTCAATGGATGTGACCTGACTAGGTGGGTCATGGGTCTTAGTCGGGAAGGGGGGGAGGGTGACATGTACCTGCCTTGCATGGGCCAGTAGGCCTGCTGCGGTGTTCCTTCTTTCTTATGTTCTTGTGTATTTTGCAGGCTGGCTGGCTGGCTTGCTTTGGCTGTCTCTGACTGTTTCTCTGTCTATATCTCTATCTGTCTATATCTCTGCCTATCTATATCTCTGTATCTATATATCTGTCTATCTATATATCTGTCTATATATATATCTGTCTGTCTATATCTCTGTCTCACATGTACACATAAGTACAGTTATTATACACAGTGTAAATTACCTAGGATAACCCAAAAATTCCAGGCAAGGATAGACAGACAGATAGACAGAAACATGTTTGTGTGTATCAGTGAAAACAAATAAAGGCAGGGTTCCCCGAGCACCCATTTATCAAATGTCACCGAGCTGATAACAGATGCCATAACGTGATTCTTCAAGGAGTGTGATATATGTATCCTCCAGGCAGACAGAAAGACACAAAAGCAGAGACAAGCAGACAGAGATAGATAGACAGATGGATAGACAGACAGGCAGATTGACAGACACAGATAAATAGACAGAGATAAGACATGTTTGTGTGTAACAGTGATAACAAATACAGCGAGGGTTAGCTGGAGCAGTGGGCATTTATCAAATGTCACTAGGCTGTCAACAGTATAGGGATGCCTTTCATAACACCATGCTTCAGGGTATATGCCAGGGTATCTAAAACATTGCTGGAACCTATAAATACTTTGTATATATTTCTTGACAATAGTAAATAACCCAGGCAGGTGTAAACATTCACCTGTCAATGTGATTGTGACTATTTGAGCACTATTTCAGTACCGAATATTAGCGTCAGAACAAAGATTGGCTATGAAATTACAAGAACTATTATAAATTGTAATTATCAGAACATAAAAAATATATAAATTAAAATAAAAACGAAAAAAAGGTATATTGGCAACACTTCTGCACATATGCAACAGTTAGACAACTTTATTCCGAAACGTTTCGCCTACACAGTAGGCTTCTTCAGTCGACTGACAACCTCAAATTCTACGGCTTTAAGGGTGATGGACTGATTACATCGTCTTCACATCTCTACTGTTCCTGCCTACTTTCTGTATTCGACTGAAGAAGCCTACTGTGTAGGCGAAACGTTTCGGAATAAAGTTGTCTAACTGTTGCATATGTGTCTAACCTAACAACCTGTCGGTATTGTATACCATTTTGATGTTAACACTTCTGCAAGCAGCAGGAGTTGATATTGCCGACTGGTGAGCATCTAGAGCCAACTTCACGGTCTTATATCTCGGTAAGTACTGACCCTAAAAAATTTTTTTTATCCTATGACATGTAGAAAAATGTGCTATTCATTAAAAAAAATGATTTTTTTATTTTTCAAAATATTCGGAGCGCCACACAAGTGAACATAGATCTATATTTGGACAGTGTAAGGGTTAATGTAGGGTCAGGGGTGAGTAAA
Organism: Cherax quadricarinatus; assembly: GCF_038502225.1. Classification (NCBI taxonomy): domain Eukaryota; kingdom Metazoa; phylum Arthropoda; class Malacostraca; order Decapoda; family Parastacidae; genus Cherax; species Cherax quadricarinatus. Next base: position 44,866 of record NW_027195624.1, on the reverse strand, counting down.
TGAGATAAAACGAACAATGTGAGAGAGAGAGAATGTGTACATGAGGGAGGACAAGCGCAGAGTTATGTAAACAAACAAGGCGAATGCAAGTTTTGTAAACAAATCAGGTGTACATGTCTGGTTTGTGTACAGGTTACATTGTGTACAAGTTGTCTCTACAATGATATGGTTGAATAAATTAAGAGGAACACTCCCATTCTCATGTAACACCATTTTTAGAAGAAATGATGCTCTGAGTGAAGGCAATGGAAATAAGTCACACTGACTTTTTTTGGGGGTTATTCTAGGCACTTTACACATATGCTGCCATATATGATAATCTGTATAACTGTATTTGTGTATACATGAATAAACTTACATACGAAAGGAATAATTTTCTACAGTTACCCCCAGTAACACATTTTTCTCTTATCTTGGTCTTGAGAAAATGTTGTTCTTGCTGTCACTCGTACAAGTCATCTGCTACCACATCTCATATTTGTTTATTTATTCTACTGTGGGGTGTATTTATCATCTTTTTATGTTATGTATCGTGTTTATTATATAATTTTGAAAAAATATCATAGATGGATTAATGAAAATATGTATATTAACGTAATACAGTGGACCCCCGCATACCGCACGCATCGCATACCGTACAATCCGCATACCGCTCGCTTTTTTCGCAAAAATTTTGCCTCGCATACCGCCCAAAAACCCACTCACCGCTCTTCGTCCGAGATGCGTCCAATGTGCGGCCTGAGCCACGCTCACATGTTCCGTCGGTGGCATTGTTTACCAGCCAGCCTCCGCGGTAACATCCAAGCATACAATCGGAACATTTCGTATTATTACAGTGTTTTTGGTGATTTTTTTCTGGAAAATAAGTGACCATGGGCCCCAAGAAAGCTTCTAGTGCCAACCCTACAGCAATAAGGGTGAGAATTACTATAGAGATGAAGAAAAAGATCATTGATAAGTATGAAAGTGGAGTGCGTGTCTCCGAGCTGGCCAGGTTGTATAATAAACCCCAATCAACCATCGCTACTATTGGTGGTACAGCTGCTGCTGCTGCTGTACCACCGTCAGCTGCTGCTGCACTGTCAGCTGCTGCTGCTGCTGTTGTACCACCGTCAGCTGCTGCTGCTGCTGTAGTACCGTCTGCTGCTGCTGTAGCATCGTCTGCTGCTGCTGTAGGATCGTCTGCTGCTGCTGTAGCATCGTCTGCTGCTGCTGTAGCATCGTCTTCTGCTGCTGTAGCATCGTCTGCTGCTGCTGTAGCATCGTCTGTTGCTGCTGTAGCATCGTCTGTTGCTGCTGTACCACCGTCAGCTGCTGCTGCTGCTGTAGCACCGTTGTTGGTGTGGCTTATTGAGAATACCAAGAAACAATTAACCCCAGAGGATTTGCCACCCAGGATAACCCAAAAAAGTCAGTGTCATCGAAGACTGTCTAACTTATTTCCATTGGGGTCCTTAATCTTGTCTCCCAGGATGCAACCCACACCGGTCGACTAACACCCAGGTGAACAGGGAAAAATGCCTGGAACTAGTGCTCATATTGGTGAATTTAAAGCCAGCAAAGGTTGGTTTGAGAGATTTAAGAATCATAGTGGCATACACAGTGTGATAAGGCCTGTTCTGGAAGAAAATGCCAAACAGGACCTACAGTACTCAGGAGGAAAAGGCACTCCCAGGACACAGTGTCTCATCAGTCATTGCTGCATCTTCATAGTACATGCACAATATATATTGTGCATGTACTACTCTACTATTGTGCATGTATCCTTCTCTTTGTGTGTAGGAAAATGTATATTTCATGTGGTAAAATTTTTTTTTTCATACTTTTGGGTGTCTTGCACGGATTAATTTGATTTCCATTATTTCTTATGGGGAAAATTCATTTGCATACCGAACATTTCGCATAACAATCAGCCCTCTTGCACGGATTAAAGTCGCTATGCGGGGGTCCACTGTATACAACATTTAATGAGACTCGATGATTATTATTATCATTACTAATACAGTGGAATCTCTACTTACAAGTACATCCACGTGCGAATTTTCCCGGATACGAGCAGCTGCTTGGTCGATTTTTTGCTTCCAGACGTGAGCAAAATTTCCAGGTGCGAGTGGGCCTCAAGGGAGGTTAATTGACACTGGTGAGGGGGCTCTTGCTCTTGATCTAGGGAATTGGATCTCAGTTGTTTGTTGGACTATCTTATTGAAACTTAGGCAATGTATGAAGAAAATACGTATGCTTCTTAACGTTCACCAAAAATGAAAGAAATCGGACCATAAATAAAGGAGTTCACTTCTCAGCCATTAGCCTCCCCTTAGCGGTATATTTTCTTATGGTTTTTATGGTTGTATTCTCATTTTATTTGGTCTCATGTGATAAAATGGAAGATATACTACAAAAATAAATATGATTTTAATTGGTTTCACAGTGAAAAGTACCTTGAAATTGAGCTCAAAATAGCAGAAATGTTCTATTCTTTGGCAACATCAGTGGTAGACATCATGAGGTAGCAGTGGCAGACAACATGAAGCAACAGTGGCAGACAACATGAGGTAGCAGTGATAGACAACATGAAGCAGCAGTGGCAGACAACATGAAGCAGCAGTGGGAAAGTGTAGCATTAAGAGTGTAGCATTTATAAGTCACTCTGACTTTTTTGGGTTATCCTAGGTTCTCTACAGATGTAGTCAGGAGCAGGAATGGTCGCTGTGGTGGGCCAATAAACCCCAACAACAATGGCTGCTGTCACCACCACTAGCCACATACCTAATTACATGTATTTTATTCATTCTAGTGTATATATCATGTTTCTATGTTATTAATATTGTTTATTATGTCATATTACATGAATTGTGATAGATATTAGGGAAATTAGTGAAGTATTTTCTCATGCTTGGAATTCCACTGGAACGAATTAATTCCATTTCAATTAATTTAAATGGAATGGATTAAACTCGTAAGTAGAGGTTCCACTGTATGTTGTCTCGAGACATAGGACACTCTTACTGATTTTAATGTGTACCTGCACATCAGCACAGTGTGTAAGTTTATTTAAGTACAAGTATACATAAGTATAATTATCAGAGTATATATAAAATATGAAATAATTTTTAAAAGCACCTGAAATTTTGGAGTTTCCGGACATAATGGAGAGACATAGTGCTTACGGATCTCATATAGAATGTAAACAAACCGGGGGGGGGGGGGTGCAGTGACCATATTAGAAAGTCAGGTGGGGGGAGCCATATAGAGAGTTCTGGTCATAATTTGAAATGACTGTATTAGTGGAATGCCGCAAAGCGAAACACCATAAAGCGGGGCTCTACTGTAATTGAATTAACATTTTACGTAATGAGATTGAGACCATTTTAGTTTTGAAATAATCTTATACAGTGGACCCCCGGTTAACGATATTTTTTCACTCCAGAAGTATGTTCAGGTGCCAGTACTGACCGAATTTGTTCCCATAAGAAATATTGTGAAGTAGATTAGTCCATTTCAGACCCACAAACATACACGTACAAACGTATATTTGAAAATTTTTGAGTTGGTGGTGAAAATACAGGAGGGCCCCACTTATACGGCAGGTTAGGTTCCAGGCTACCGCCGTAAAGCGGAAACCGCCGTAAAGTGGAACACCCTTTTATTTTCCTTGTAAATGCATATAAATGCTAGATAACGTATTTACACTGACATATATTAAATTAGCAATAGAACTAAGCATTAAAAAAAACAATGAAAAGTAAAATTACACACAGTACATTTATTACATACCTTTAATTACTTAATATGAATGTGTGAGAGGTGAGTGGCAATGTAGTTATTGAATCAAATCAGGAGATGGCAGACCATCATCCTCTAATTCTTCAACTAATTTGATTCGTTTTGGAGACTTGTGTGAAGCTTTTGAAGGGGTGTATGTTGATGTTGAAGGCTGCTGAAGGCTAGCTGTTGATGTTGAAGGCTGTTGAATGTTGAAGGCTGGCTGTTGATGTTGAAGGTTGCCATGATATTTTCTTAAAGTAGGAAAGCATTGAACTTTGCCTCATGGATTTTTTTTTCCTTTCCCTTAAAATTTCTTTATAGCATGTAACATCATGGGAAAGGGTTGCATTCACTGTTGAACTTCGTTCAAAATTTGGATCAATCTTCTCAAAAATTGGCATTGCTATTTTTATATGGTTGATAACTTCTTCCAAATCCTGGGTTTTCATTTCTTTAATGGTAACAGGACTATCATCAGGATGGATCTCCTCTTCATGAAATTTCTTTCTTTGCTCTTCAATCAGAAGAAGGTCTTGGTCTGTCAGAGCCTCATCATGAGAGAGAAGCAATTCTTCCACATCCTCAGGCTCCACTTCCAGTTCTAATTCCCTTGCCATATCAACAACATTTACACACACTTCCCCCACTGGATTCTCAAAACCTTCAAAATCATCCATAAGTTCAGGAATCAGATTCTTCCAAACACCTTTGAGTGTAGTTTCATTAACTTCATTCCATGCATCTCTAATATTTTTAATGCCATCCAAAATTGTGAAACCTTTCCAAAAGGTTTTTAATTTATTTTGTTTAGGCCCAGGCATTTTATCACTGTCTAGGAAATTTACAGCCTTAATGAAAGTTCTTCTTAGGTAATAAGATTTAAAGGCTGCAATTACACCTTGGTCCATCGGCTGCAGTAATGAAGTTGTGTTTGCAGGTATAAAAGCAACATTTATCTCCCTGTACATACCATGTAGAGCTGTAGGGTGGGCAGGGGCATTGTCTAAAACAAGTAAAACATTAAAAGGAATTTTCTTTTCCTTGCAGTAAGCCTCAACTGTAGGCTTAAAATAGTCCGTGAACCAACTTATGAAAAGATTGGCAGTCATCCAAGCTTTCGAATTAGATTTATAATAAACTGGGAGGCTGCCTTTTGCATAGTTCTTTAGGGCCCTAGGATTCTCTGAGTGATAAATCATCATAGGTTTTAACTTGCAGTCACCAGCTGCATTAGCTCCTAGCAAGAGTGTTAGCCTGTCTTTTGCAGCTTTGAAGCCAGGCATTGACTTCTCTTCCTTAGCAATAAATGTCCTAGATGGCATCTTCTTCCAAAATAATGCAGTCTCATCCACATTAAAAATCTGTTGCTTGGTATATCCACCACATTCTATTATCTCGGCTAGTTCAAGTGGATAATTTTCTGCAGCTAAATTGTCAGCGCTTGCAGCTTCACCCTGCACTCTGATGTTGTGAAGTTGACTTCTTTCCTTAAACCTATTAAACCAGCCTCTGCTAGCTGAGAATTTATCTTCAGCAGCTTCCTCCCCTCTCTCAGCCTTCATAGAATTGAAGAGACTTAGGGCTTTGGACTGGATAATGGCTCTGCTTAAAGGCACATTGTGACTAGTCTGATCATCAATCCACACCATTAAAAGTTTTTCCATGTCAGCAATAAGGTTATCACGTTTTCTTATAACTTTAGTGGTCACTGGTGTAGCACTTTTAACTTCCTGCAACACTTTCTCCTTATTGTTCACAACTGTACTAACTGTTTGACGAGCCAAACCAAGCTTACGTGCTATCTCAGTCATTGACATACCTTGTTCACTAAGTTTAATCATTTCTAACTTGGCACTTAAAGTAAGAGGCTTACGACTCTTCTTTTTATCACAACTAAGCTTAGATGCCATCGTCAACGAGAGCCAATTAGTTAACGAAGAGCAAACGAGAGAGAACGAGATACACCGAGCTCAGACAGCGTAAAAAAACAAACTGAACAGGTTGTGGACGATCACTCGGTCAGGCGAAATAGACGGTTTAATACGTGTTTTTAGTTCATTCATGTACATTTGTAAGAGTTTGTGAAACTTTTACCTTATAATATTTTTATTATTATTATAATAATTAAATCACGAAACAAATACTCTTACACTGTGTACAAGTTAGTACAGAATTATAAACAGCAACACTCCTATTCTCATGCAACACACCATTTTTAGAGTGAATGATGATATTATTATTATTATTATTATTATTATTATAATCATAAAAAAGAAGTGCTAGACCCACAAGGGTCGTGAATAGCTATAAAGTGAAGGCATACGAAAGGAATATTTTTCTACAGTTATCCCTAGTAACAGGTGACGGGCTAGAGAAAACGTAATTCTTCCGACACTTCTACAAACCGTTTGGTAAACATCTCATATATATTTGTATAAATTTTTATACTGTGGGTGCATGTATCATGTTTGTGTGTTACATAATGTGTTTCTTATATAATTTTGAAAAAAATATCATAGATAGATTAAGGGAAATGTCTATATTAATGTAATATGCGACATTAATGCGCCCAAGAGATTATTATTATTATTATTATTATTATTATTATTATTATTATTATTATTATTATTATTATTATTATTATTATTATTATTATTGCATCAAGAGTAGAGAGACTCTTAGTGATTTTAATGTGTACCTACATGCCAGCACAGTGTGTAAGTTTATTTAGGTACAGGTGTACACAAGTTTAATTATCAAGTACAATACATATAAAATATACAATAACTTTAAAACACTTGAAATTTTGGAAAGTTTCCAGACATAATAAGGAGATGTGCTCAGGGAGAATGTAAACAAACTCGGTGGGCCGCTGTGACCGTATTAGAAAGACAGGTGGGGGGAGCCGTATAGCGAGTTTTGGTCATAATTTGAAATGTCCGTATTAGCGGAACGCCGTAAAGCAGGGCCCTGCTGTATATAGTGTTTGTGTTTTTAATTTTGGGAGATGATGTGATTTCTAAGCAAAGCCTTGTATTTTAAGATAGCACTTATATATTTATTTTCAATTTACAGGTCCCAAAACTGTGTTCTTCTGGGCACCTTGTTTCAAATGGGTAAGTTTTTTTTTTCCCAAGCAACTGGCTTGTAGTTTTTAGCCCAAAGACAAAACAAAGTAAATGTTTATTATACAGTACTGGATCATATTAAAATTATTGGCCAGTAATTCTATGGAACCTTCTGCTACATCTGACCCAGGGCTGGCAGACTGAGGCTGCAAATTTTTCAAGGGAGATAAAAGTGACATATCTACCAGGACCAACCATTCTTCCACCCACCACCAGCACCATCCACTCACCCCCACCAGCACAATCCACCCCCCACCAGCACCCCCCTCCCCCCAAATGTGGAGACATCTTGATTCATTCACTCACGTATACAGCCTCTCCTCAGTGATGTACTCGTTTACCGTCCACTCGGACTTATGACCAGCTCTCTAACCAGTATGCATCCCTAAATAATGTACAGGTCTCCCTCAACATTCGCGGGCTTCACACATTCGCGAATTCCCAACCGCTAAATTCCCAGCCGCCAAATTCCC
>NW_027195624.1:0-35000 GCF_038502225.1 Cherax quadricarinatus | reverse complement strand
GTGAGAGTGTAAAACACCATTGTGTATGACAACATGTTTCAAAGAGTTCCACAAGCTGCAGAACTTCTAGGAATATGTTCGGTGACTGTATATTGGTATATATATTATAGAACAATAGTAATAAACAATTTTTTGTATTGTTTGTTTTTGTAAACAAGTTTTGTAAACAATATATTGATAATTATGTTTGTGTGCTTATTGTGTTGTATACAACGAGTGTAAATATGTACATTGCACCTTACTTTGGTCTCATAGGCCACATAAGTTATGTGAAAAAATAAAATAGTGAAAAAACAAAAAACCTTCAAATACAAGTAAACTAAAGTTTACTGGGTGAGCGGCAGTCGCCGCTGTTGCCATACGCAGCTCATTTTCTGCAAATTTCACGGCTCTATATCTCGGTAAGTACTGATGACAAAATTTTTTTTTTTTGACTAAAACACTCAGAAAAATAATCTTAACATTTTCATAAGAAAAAATAATTTTTTTTTTCGAATATTTGGCGACATAGAATGACAGTTTCAGAGAGGGGCCTGAAACAGTCAAAGGGTTAATAATATGTACTATTATTATTAATAACATATATGTTATTAAATATCACTGCCTCATCTGCTGCCTCTACCACTGCCTCAGCTGCTGCCTCTACCATTGCCTCAACCATTGCCTCAACCACTGCCTCAGCTGCTGCCTCTACCATTGCCTCAACCATTGCCTCAACCACTGCCTCAGCTGCTGCCTCTACCATTGCCTCAACCGCTGCCTCTACCATTGCCTCAACCGCTGCCTCTACCATTGCCTCAACCGCTGCCTCTACCATTGCCTCAACCGCTGCCTCTACCATTGCCTCAACCGCTGCCTCAACCACTGCCTCAACCACTGCCTCAACTGCTGCCTCACCCACTGCATCAACTGCTGCCTCTACCACTGCCTCTACCACTCCAGTCACACTCAATCTACAAGCACCAAACACAATAAATTATTGTGAAATGTTTGGAAGAGGACGGAGACTAATGCTCACTCCAGCATAAACAAAGCCACACTGGCAATGTGTCATCCACTCCCTCCACTATTGCTTCAACCCTCGTATTTTTGTACAATTTCCTTTTTAAGTTCTGTTGTATTTATTATTATTACTATTGTTATTGTTAGAAGTAGCAGAAATGTTTGATTCTTTGCTGTGTTCAAGAGTAAACATATGATGTCACTATCCAATACCTGTCTGAATAGCCATTCCAATATGCAGTCATGAATGGGTTTACATTATTTATACTGTAGTTTAATAGCAAATAATGAACAAACAAAACACTCACCACACAGTGGTGGGAGGGCTGGCTGCCAGTTGTGGGGGTCGGAGGGATGGTAGTAGGGACTCAGTGGTTGAGGCAGTGGTGGAGGCAGTGGTATTTAATAACATACATGCTATTAAATCATAACATGTATGTATTTAGTACAATTTACAATGTTTTCACGTATTTTGTGATTGTTCATGGTTCAACAAGTTAGGGAAGCAGTATTGTATTATATTTCCCTACAATATATTGGGGCACCAAACATTCGCGATTTTTCAACATTCGGGGGGCTCTTAATCCCCTAACCCTCGCGAATGTTGAGGGAGACCTGTGTATTAGAGCTGATTTCCTCTATTCTGTTTATTACAGTATACAGTACACTACTGTATAAACATTTAAAAATACGTATACCAGAAATGTTATAATGGTGCAAAGGTGACATTGAAAAATATCTAAAGATGGTTGACACAAACCCACTACCAGTATAGTAAGCTCCTTGCTTAACCATCAGTACGCTTACCAACCTACTCTTAGGAACAGAACCCCGTCGTTAAGTGAGGAGAGGTTGTATTTGGTCATATACTCATTTCTGGACACAGTACTACAGTTGAACCTCAGTTGTCGATTGCATTACTTGTCGAATAAATTGGTTTTCAAATGAGGTGTTCGAGAAAAAAGTCTTGGTTTTCATATGTTCTCTTGACTCACAAAATCGTAATGACACGACTGCAAACAAACCATACCACGGGTGGGATTTGTTTGCAATTGTGTCATTACGATTTCGTGAGTCATGTTGACGGCATTGAGGGGACTTGAGCTAGAGTTCATCACGGCCACGCTAGCTGGAGATTCGTCTGTAAAAACTTGCATTTGTGGTCACAGTGGTGCCTATGCTAACCTTTCTATGGTGTAGAAATATACCTAGTTGGACGAATCTTATTGTGGCTAGCTGGTCCAATGGCTAACACGACGGTCTGGAGTTTTGAGACTCTCTGACCGCGGGTTCAAATCCCACCCATGGTATGATATGTTCTCTTGATTGTTAACGGACAAGTTTTTGTGTGCATGGAACAGGACAAAGCTGCTCAGGTCATGTGCTCACAGAATGCACATTGGACAATGGAGTGTGGGTATGAGTCAGTATAGCCACTAGCTCATGTGCTGTAAACATCTCTTGAGCTTTTGTTGTGCATCTTGTGAACTTACTTTGTTATTTTGCAGGTTTGGTGCAATTTTTTTTTATTGTGAGATAAGCCATCATGGGTCCAAAGAAGGACAAAGAGATGAATGCTAAAAGAAAAGTTGTGAAAAGCATTGTTGAGTTTAAAAAATTAGTTATTAGAAAGTATGAAGATCGGCTCCACGTAACTGATACAGCAAAACTTTTTGGTAAATCAGTGTCTACCATTAGCATGATATTGGGCCAAAGGTAAAAATTTTCAGTGAGACAAAGAACCAGTGAGCCAGAACAAGGTGCTAGTGGTGAAAAGAGACATAGAAAAGAAATACATGTATTAGCTCTCCTCTTGACAGGTAAGGGGGCAGTTAAATTTTCATTTACTGTTCAGTATTTCAGTTAAATTTTCATTTAGTATTAATTATTGGAGTTTTTCCAGTATAATTTTATACACTTTTATGTACATTATTAACCTTTTCACTGTCGAAACCCCTGATCCTGAACTCACTCTCAGTGTTTAAGAATTTAAAAAAAAGAAAAAAAAATTCTTATGAAATGATCGAGAATATTTTCCCGATTGTAATGACACGAAAAGTATGAAATTTTATGGAAAACTTATGGAATTACGCTCTCGCGAAATTATCGGTCTTGGTGATATATATGCCTCGGTGATTTCACCAACTTTGATCCCTATTTTTGGCCAATTCCATTGTTCCAGTCAACCAAACTCATAGCTATTTCTGTAGAATTCCATTTGTTCTATTGAATGAGTACAAGAAACTGCCCATTTACCAATTTCAACTACCCAATAATGTGGGCAGAAATTGACAAGTTGGCCAATTTCATGCAAATTTCAAAAGATGCCAGTTTCAAAATAGGGTCCAGAATAAACAATGCAGACATTCCTGGCACTAAAATAACATTTTCTCTGTTCATTATTCATGTCTCCAGGCCTCTTATATTACTCTTGCTTTCCATTTTGAATTTTTATTCACACAAAAAAAATAGAAGATTTACTGTTATGCAGACTACTGCATTATTATATTATTGTATAAAGAGTGTCAACCTATTTGTGACTGCATATTAGACTGGTCAGTTGGACACGTATTGGACGGTGACGTCATTTGTTTACTCTTGAACATCAGCAAAAATTGAACATTTCTGCTACTTTGAGCTCATTTTCAAGGTATTTTTCATCATGAAACCAATCAAAATCATCTCTATTTCTGTAATATATCTTCCATTCTATGAAATGAGACCAAGAAAATGATAATACAACAATAAATACTATACAAAAATAAACCTGAAACTCAGCTTTTTAATCCAAAAACAGTTTTTTTTTTTCATTATGCACTGCGTGCTGCAGGATTTTTTTTTTTATGCTGCAGACACTGACCACACAGACCCATTCTCTCACATGTAGGTCTTCCAGCTTTCTCCTGCTATATTTGAACCCACTAGAATTTTAGGGTATTAACCCTTTGACTGTCACAAGCCCATTTCTGAAACTGTCATTCTGTGTCGCAAAATATTCGAAAAAAAAAAATTTTTTTTCTTACCAAAATGTTAGGATTATTTTACTGAGTGTTTTAAGCTTAAAAATTTTTTTTTTTCCATCAGTACTTACTGAGATACAGAGGCGCAAAGTTGGCAGAAAATGAGCCGCATATGGCAACAGCAGCGAATGCTGCTCACCCGGTATTCTTTTATTTACTCCAATTCGAAAGTTTCTTGTATTTTCCAATACAGTGGTCCCTCAATAATCGTCCGGCCTGAAAGTTGTCCATTTCGGAAATAGTCGCGTTATTTCGTTTAAACATTGGCTCGCAAATGGTCCGTTAACTCGCCAATCATCTTCTGTCCTGGACGCGTACTCACGGCTCTGAGCCACGTCGGCCTCCCTTCCCAGCCAGTGTGCCATTGTTTACCAGTGAGCAATGGTTCCCTCACGTGTTCATACGAAATATTTCATAATATTCCATTCATTTTAGTGCTTGCAAGTGCTAAATAAGCTACCATGGCTCCAAAGAAAACTAGTGCCAAGCCTTTGGTAAAGAAGGTGAGAAATACGATTGAATTTAAGAAAAACATCATTGAACAATATGAAAGTAGCGTACATGTGAGCGAACTTGCCAGGATAACAAATCCCGTATAACCATATCTTCCATCATAGCCAAGAAAAAGGAAATCAAGGAAGCTGTTGTTGCAAAGGGGGTAAATATGCTGACAAAAATGAGATCACCAGTGCTCGAAGATGTTGAGAAGTTATTATTGGTGTGGATAAACGAGAAACAATTAGCAGGAGATAGTCTTATGACGTCGATTATTTGTGAAAAGGCTTGGCAGTTGCATGACGATTTGGTAAAGAAATTGCCTGCAACTAGTGGTGATGTGAGTGAATTTAAGGCCAGCAAAGGCTGGTTTGAGAGATTTAAGAAGCATACTGGCATACACAGTGTGATAAGGCACGGTGAGGCTGCCAGTTCGGACCAAAAAGCGGCTGAAAAATATGTGCAGGAATTCAAGGAGCATATAGAGGCTGAAGGACTGAAACCTGAACAAGTGTTCAGTTGTGACAATGCCAAAGAGGACCTACATTACTCAGGAAGAAAAGGCACTGTCAGGACACAAGCCTATGAAAGACAGGCTGACGCTCATGTTCTGTGCTAATGCTAGTGGGGATTTCAAAGTGAAGCTGTTACTAGTGTACCATTCTGAAAATCCCAGAGTGTTCGAGAAAAACAATGTTATGAAGAGTAAATTGTGCGTGTTTTGGAGATCTAATAATAAGGCATGGGTCACGAGGGAAATTTTCGTCGAGTGGTTCAATGAAGTAACAAAATAACAAAAAAAAAAAAAAAAAGGCACAATACCGTGACTGGAATGATACACAAATAACCTGCACATAAAAGAGAGAAGCTTACGACGACGTTTTGGTCCGACTTGGACCATTTACAAAGTCACACTAACCAAAAGTGGAGCAGGACGGCTATATATAGGCAGGAAGAGGTGGTGGTGGTAGTAGTAGTAGTAGAGGTAGTATTAGTGGTAGTGGTAGTAGTGGGGAATAAGGAGGACGAGCCAGTCAAATACAAAGGAAGGGAAGCACTGTTCAATGAAGTGTTTGGCCCGGGTGTGAAGAATTACCTCCTGGAAAAGAAATTGGATCTCAAGTGCCTCCTAGTAATGGACAATGCACCTGCTCATCCTCCAAACTTGGATGACCTAATTCTGAAGGAGTTTGGGTTCATCACAGTAAAGTTTTTGCCCCCGAATACCACTCCTCTCCTCCAGCCCATGGACCAGCAGGTCATTTCAAACTTGAAAAAACTCTACACCAAAGCAGTGTTTGAAAGGTGATACACAAATAACCCGCACATAGAAGAGAGGAGCTTACGACGACGTTTCGGTCCGACTTGGACCATTTACAAAGTCACTCTAACGAGAAGTGGAGCAGGACGGGTATATATATAGGCAGGAAGAGGTAGTGGTGGTGGTGGTAGTAGTAGTAGTAGTAGTGGTAGTGGGGAATTAAGGAGGAGGAGGAGCCAGTCAAATACAAAGAAAGGGGAGCACTGCAAGGGAGCTAGGTGCCCACAGAGGGAGAGGAAGTACACAGAGGTGGGAGGGAGGGGAAGTAATGAAATAAATAATGAAGGAACAGAAACACAAGACAGAAGAAAGAAAGACAATCCAGAAGAGGAAAGAGGAAAGGGGGAAGAGGGAGAGGGAGAAGAAGAAAAAAGGAGGAATCAGGTTAAGTCACGGATGTTCTGAAGTTTGGAGCATTTTACAATGTAGTGGGAGAGGAAGGCATCTACAGAGACGAAGCCAGGACTAAGATTCATACATGGAAAGTTGTGTATTAGGGAGGATTCAACCAGACAGCGACTGTTAAAGTTGGAGGTAGGGGAAGACAGTTTTAGCAGAAGACCAGTCAATAGGATGGCTGTGATCTCTGATGTGACAGAAAAGAGCATTATTAGTGTCGGCAAGCCTAACACTATTTTTGTGCTCCCTAAGTCTGTCAGAAAGAGATCGACCAGTTTCTCCAAAGTATTGAAGAGGACAGGAGGAGCAAGAAATAGAGTAGACACCAGAAACATCTGTAGAGGGAGGAGAGGTATGAACGAGATTAGTGCGAAGAGTGTTAGTCTGGCGGAAAGTAAGCTTGATGTCTAAGGGACGGAGAGAATTGTTGAGATTAGAAAGACCGGGAATGTAGGGAAGGCAGAGGACGGAAGAGTTCCCAGGAGTAGAGAGTTTGGGAGAGAAGAAATTATGTTTAGCACGTGAGAGGGCAGAGTCTATGAAATGGGAAGGGTAGCCAAGACTAGAAAATGAATTATGAAGAGTGGAAATTTCTGATGGAAGGAACTGAGGATCACAGATGCGGAGGGCACGGAGAAAGAGGGAGATAAGAACACTTTTCTTGACAGGGGAAGCATGATAGGAAAAGTAGTGAATGTACATGCCACTGTGCATAGGTTTGCGGTAAACGGAAAAGGAAAAACCTGTATCTGAGCAGTGGACATGGACATCAAGGAAAGGAAGCAAGGAATTCGATTTCCATTCAGCTTTAAGCTTAATGGAAGGGGCAAGATTATTAAGAGCTTCAAGGAAAGGTTGGAAGAGACTGGAGTCATGAGGCCACTAACTTCTCGTTAATGTGACTTGCAAATGGTCCAGGTCAGACCGAAACGTTGTCGTAAGCTCCTCTCTTCTATGTGCGGGTTATTTGTGTATCATTCCAGTCATGGTATTGTGCCTTTTTTTGTTATTTGAAAGGTGCCTTAACCCTTTGAAGGTTTTCGTCGTACTAGTACGTCTTACGCGTAGGGGTTTTTGACGTACTAGTACGCATAAATTCTAGCGGCCTCAAATCTAGTGGGAGAAAGCTGGTAGGCCTTCATATGAAAGAATGGGTCTATGTGGTCAGTGTGCACAGTCTAAAAAAAATCCTGCAGCACACAGTGCATAATGAGAAAAAAAAAACTTTGACCATTTTTTTGGAATAAATCAGCGACTTTGCAGTGTATTTTCATATGGTATTTATTGTTGTATTCTAGTTTTCTTGGTCTCATTTTATAGAATGGAAGACATATTACAGAAATTGAGATGATTTTGGCTGGTTTTACAATGAAAGGTGCCTTGAAATTGAGCTCAAAGTAGCAGAAATGTTCGATTTTTACCAAACTTCAAAAGTAAACAAATCGTGCCAAGCGTGCAATACACTTCAACTGGTGAGTCTAATATTCTTTCACAAGTGTGACCAATAATATTTATACCATTTTTTACACTAATGCAGTAGTCTGCATAACAGTAAATCTTATATTTTTTGTGAGAATAAAAATTCAAAGTGGAAAGCAAAAGAATATAAGAGGGGCCTTGAGACGTGACTAATGACTAGAGGAAATGTCATTTTAGTGCCAGGAATGTCTTTCTTGTTTATTCTGGACCCTATTCGGAAATTGGCATCTTTTGAAATTTGTGTGAAATTGGCAAAATTGCTAAATTCTGACCACTGTACTGGATAGTTGAATTTCATAAATGGGTGGTTTCTTGCACCCAAAAATGGAGTTCTAGCGAAATATTCATGTTTTTTGTCGACTAGTACAGCGAAATTGGCCGAAAATGGGGCTCAAAGTGGGCAAAATCGCCGATGCGTAAACATCGCCGAGACCGCTAACTTTGCGAGAGCATAATTCCGTAAGTTTTCTATCAAATTTCAAACTTTTGGTGTCTTTATGATCGGGAAAAGATTCTCTATCTTTTCATAAGAGAAAATAATTTTTTTTTTTTTTAAATTTGGCCGACCCTGAGAACGAGTTTCGGAGAGGGCCTGTCAACCCTCAAAGGGTTAATTTGACCTCAGACACTCACTTGATCCTAAGAGATTTTTGGAAAGAACACTTCAGTATTCTCCATTGCATAGCCTTATAGGTAAGGCTTGGGAGGGAGTAACTACCAGGACTTTGAACTCTACTTTGAGAAACTTGTGGCCAGATTGTGTCCACAGGAGGGATTTTGAAGGGTTTGAGACAGCCCCTGATGAGCCTATGTCAGCTGTGAACTCTATTGTGGGACTGGGGAGCTCCATGGGGTTGGATGTGAGTTTGGAGGATCCAGTCCCTGGACCCCATTATGTACCTCTGTAATCTTTTGACTACCGCCCACAGGATGGTATGGGGTGCATAATAAAGATATTAAACTGTGGAAGAGTTGGTGGAGGACCACAACGAAGAGCTAACCACTGAGGAACTGCAAGAGCTTCAGCAGGAGGAGCAACAGATCCCAGCTCAGAATCTTGCTGCTTGCCTTCTTCAGAAATTAAGGAGATTTTTGAAATGTGGGGTAGGATGGAAAGATTTATGGAGAAACATCACCCTGAGAAGGATGTTGCAAGCCATATCGGCAACTTGTACAGTGACAGAGTCTTGGCCCATTTTAGGGAAGTTTTAAAGAGGTGCCAGAAACAGAGCTCTCTGGACAGATTTTTTGCGAGACAGGACTCCAGTGACTCTCAAGCTGGTCTTAGTGGCATAAAGAAACAGAGAAGAGAAGTAACCCCAGAAAAGGACTTGGTACCTAAGGTGTTGATGGAAGGGGATTCCCCTTCTAAACAGTAACTAATCCAATCTCTCTCCCCCTCCAGTCTTCCATACACTAAGAAGAATTGCCAGTAAAGGTAAGTGTTATGCTGTTAATGTTTCATTCATCATGTCCCATTGTATAGTTTATGTACTACATCTCTATTTCATGTAAAATTTTTTTTTGTTTTAATACTTCTGGGTGTCAGGAACGGATTAGTTGTATTTACATTATTTCTTATGGGGAAAATTGATTCGAAAATCGTCTGTTTCAATAATAGTCCCACTCCCAGGAACGGATTAAGGACGATAATTGAGGGACCACTGTATTTTTCTTTTCTAAGTAACTTATGTGGCCTGTGAGACCAAAGTAAGGTGCATTGTTCAAATATACACTCATTGTTTACAACACAGTAGCTGCACAAACATTATCACTATTAGATTGTTTATCGGAAACAAACAAAGCCAAGGCAGTGCACGATCATCAAGTGTCACTCCACTGCCCTGCTGTACTGTCAGCAATGGAGTGACACTCATCTTACACAGTGCTTCAAGGAGTTTCATATATACTCCAGCATGTATAAAACATTGCAGGGACCTATAAATACTTTGTATATATTTCTAGACAATAGTAGGTGACCAAGGTAGGTGAAAATTTTCACCAGTCACTGTGTTTGTGACTATTTGAGTACTTAATATTAGTGTCAGAACAAACATTGGTTATGAAATCACAAAAACTACTACAATTTGTAATTATCAGAACATAAAAATTATATAAATTAAAAAAAAAAATGAGGAAAATAGGTATAGCAGCAACACTTCTGCAAGCGGCAGGACTCCATGTTGCTGTCAGGTGAGCGTCCAGTGCCAACTTTGCAGTCTTATATCTTGGTAAGTACTGACCCTAAAAATTTTTTTTGGTCTTATTACACACAGAAAATTGTCCTCTTGAATTTAAAAAAGAAAAAACTAATTTTTTTTTTTTAAATATTCTGAGTGCTGGGCGAGAGAACATAGATGTGCTTGGACAGTTAACGGGTTAATAATAATCAATTGTAGTTTTTAGCTTTTAGTAAGTTTAGTTTTACTACTTGGATGTACTGAGTCAGGTCTCTTGTGTGGCACTGAGGCTACATTTGCCTGTAGTCAAGCAAATAGAAAAAATAATTTAGAAGGCAACATTTATGTCCAAAAAGGTATTTATGTTCCTGAAATTGTTGCTTTTTTGTAATTTTGGGCATTGAAATAGTACAAGTATGGGAGAAAATAGGGTTAGTTTTTTTTTTTTGGTAAAAAATGTTGAATGCTTTGATCAAATACATTTTAGATGCCATTGCTTGTTGATCTAGAAATGTATGTTCTGTACCCACATCTTAGATAAATACTACTTACTACAGTGTCAGTATTGTTACTGAATTCCTATGTAATATACTTGTGTAGTATATATCTTAAGTTGTATCACTCATATTATATATAGGATACCTTCTGCTAGGCTCAGTGGCTATGCCCATGTGAGTAGGGTATGAGAGGACTCGCTCTCACTTCGTCCTCAGGCATACAACCGAACAGGTAGGCTGGGCTCTCTCCCCTCACGACTCTGCCAATATACGTATTACCAACCGACCAACGAGTGTAATTCCTTACTCCCATATCTCCATTAAGTACCCATATGACAACAAAACTGTGGGAAAGTTGTGGTTGATGCTGGTATTTGATGTGGTATACCATCTGTTCCTTCAAAAAAAAAAAAAAAAAAGTGCATGGAACTTCATTCGTAGAAAATGAAACTGGCTATTTCACTGCCAGTGACTTATCAGATTTAATACAATGTGTGGTGTGAATAATATGCAGAGAATTCATAGCTTAGAGATTAGAAGGAAGTGTAAGATTACTAAAACTATTATCCAGAGAGCTGAGGAAGAGGTTGTTGAGGTGGTTTGGACATTTACAGAGGATGGAACAAAATATAATGACTTGGAGGCCATATAAATCTGTAGTGGAAAGAAGGTGGGGTAGGGGTCGTCCTAGAAAACGTTGGAGGGAGGGGGTACAGGAGGTTTTATATGTAAGGGGCTTGGACTTCCAGTGAGTGTTAGATAAGAGTGCAGGCAAGTGTTTTTTCTATGACTTGATGTACTGTTGGAGTGTGAGCAAAGTAACATTTATGAAGGAATTCTGGGAGACCAGTTAGCTGGATATGAGTCCTGGAGGTGGGAAGTATAGTACCTGCACTCTTCCCTCTGGCAAGACAGTGACAGAGCGAGTGACGATGAAAGTGTTTCTTCATTTTTTCAGTGCAAAACAGGCTTAAAAAAAGAAGTTTTACCCTACCTTAAATTCTTTCTGTTGCTTTTCCAAAGCAACAGAAGATTATGTAGCTCAAGTGAGAAGTAGATGGCTTTGGTTTGTCTGATCAATGGACATCACTCGGTTTGATCAACTGATGTCATAATCTTCATTATAGGTACAGTGTTATTATACTTTAAATTCCATGTTGTTCTGCTTGTTGATGAAGTGTTTGAAGATGGTTATGAGAGTACTGAGCAGCAGGAGACTGATGAGAATTGTATGTTTTATCAAGTGATGTCATTCATACACTTGATAAGATGTCATCACACCTTTATACAGTTTTCTACTTTATAATAGTGACAAGGAATAATTTTACTATACCTTAAATTCCTTGTTGTCTTGCATGTTTATGTAGAAGTGTTAGAGATGGTTATATTGCTCATTGCACAGCAGACTGCTCAAGGTTACCTGAGCAGATGACACCATCACATTTAATTTTAGTTTTCGTGTATATAATTGATACATGAAACATTTTTATCATACCTTAAATTCCTTGTTTTATTGTTTGTTGATAAAGAAGCATTTTGAGTTAGTTATGACTGCACTGTAGATGTTTGTGAGTCATTTGTTTTGCCAGGTGATGCCATGCATATATTTGATCAGTTGACACCATAAATTTCACCATGTAATTTTCTCATTTATATCAGAGACTAGCAAGTATTTTATTGTTCTTAAATTCCTTGTAATTTCCTTTGACTTTCCCCTAAGCATATAAATCTCTGAACAGAATTTTTTTTTTCATGCCTCAGCCACTTCATTAAAAGTTTTGCTGCATGTAAACCCAGGTAAAACCACATTCTAATATTATTTGAATATCAGTACAGTCAGCTCTCTTATAAAGCTGTTCCACATACAGTAGAACCCTCGTATCCACTGATTCAGTATCTGCAGTTTCAGTTAGCCACAGTTTACTGTGACCCAAAAATACCTCTGAATTTTTCAAAATAATGGCTCCAAAGTACAAAAGTAGAAAAGTTGGCAGTTCTTCTAAGCCTAAGAGAAGCTATGAAGTGCTTCCTATCAGTGAAAAAGTGATAATTCTCCATTTATTGTGCATAATTTATTAATGTATAGGACTTGTATATAGGGTTTGCTATTATCAGTGGTTTCAGTATGTGTGGTCAGTCCTTGGAGCTTATCCCCCGTAGATACGGGGGTCCTACTGTAGTTTTATATTTTGCTAATGCAGTTGAAAAGGTACATTCAAAACTGAATGGCATATACTATGAAGGGTTTTTCCTGTGCTGTTCCATTTTGGATGTACCGCATTTTACAGTGAATGAGGTGCGCCAGTGCCGAGGATGTCCCCAAAACTTGCACTGGCTAAATCTTGGACCAAAAAAAAAAAAAAAAAGTATCAGTGGTAATAACGGTAATGAAGTTATGTGAAGCCTGATGCATTACAGCCTCTCCTCACTTAACAATGGAGTTCCATTCCTAAGACCACGTCTGTAAACAATTCATCGCTAAGTAAGGAGCATACTATAATGATAGTGAGTTGGTGTCAACCATCTTTGATATTGTTTTAATTTCACCTTTGCATCATTTATAACATTTTAAGTATATTTTAAATGTTTACACAGTAGTATACTGTATATTGTTATAAACAGAATAGAGGAAATTAGTTCTAATATACATTTAGGTATGCATACTGGTCAGAGAGCCCATTGTAACTCCAAGTTGTCGGTAAACGAGTACGTTGCTAAGTGAAGAGAGGCTGTGCGTATAAAAAAACATGTTGATGGTTCATTCTGAGTTTTTTATCACTGATGCAGCTGACTGGCAGGTTAGCCATTCATCTAAAACAAATTATCATACATAATAATGTATGCCCAGGGGCAAGGGGCTAGTAAATATATTACTAAATGTAAAAGGAGAAACTTTCGTTTTTCCTTTTGGGCCACCCTGCCTTGGTGGGATACGGCCGATGTGTTGAAAGAAAGAATAATGTGTGTAAATTACCTAGGATATGCCCCCCCCCCAAAAAAAAAAAAAAAGTCAGACAAGTGACTTCCATTGAGGTCCTTGATATACTGAATGGTTCTTCAGTTTTCTTGTGCTTGGCAGTATTTTTGTGTCTTTCACTGTCACTCAGTTTAGCTGCAGTTGAATATCTGCAGGACGCTCAATCATTTGAATCATGTACAATAGATAACTGGACTTGATTGGCTGTGTTCTCTTTCTACTCCTTGTCTGGATGTGTCTACACCTAGGACTGCATATTGATTTGTGATAGTTTTTCATGCATTTCAAAAATTATTTTGTTTTTAAGTTTGATTATACTATTTAATAAGAGTACATATGTACTGCAACAAGACCAAAACCAGCTTTTGTGTATTACTATAATATCTTACTGCTGTATCTTACCCTATCTGCCATATCTTACCATATCTTAGTACTGCATCATACCGTATCTTACTGTCACGTTTTACCGTATCTTACTACCATTTCTTAACGTATTTGACTGCCATATTTTACCGTATCTTACTGCTGTTTCTTACCATATCTTGCTGCTGTATTTTGCTGTTTCTTACCATATCTTACTGCCATGTTTTACCATATCTTACTCTTATTTCCTACCATATCTTACTACCATATTTTGCTGCATCTTACTACCATTTCTTAACATATCTTATTGCCATATTTTACCTTATCTTACTACTGTTTTTTGTTGTATTTTATAGCCATATTTTACTGTATCTTACTGCCATATTTTACTATAGTTTACTGCCATATTTTACCATATCTTACTGCAGTATTTCATCATATCTTACTGCAGCATTTTACTGTATCTTACTTCCATTTGATGGTTTGATGGTGAACAGGTGAATTAGCAAACTGATAGTACTGTAGTTTGTCTAATTCCATCGCCTGGTTTACCTTAGCGCCAATGAATTTTTGCTATTATTTTTGTTATTCATTTTTTACAGAATAGTTTATAAAAATCATTATTGGATCATATACAGGAGCTTAGATTACTGTTTAGTATTGAAAAACTTCTTTAGGCTTAGGATGGCCCGGTGGCCTGGTGGCTAAAGCTCCCGCTTCACACACGGAGGGCCCGGGTTCGATTCCCGGCGGGTGGAAACATTCGACACGTTTCCTTACACCTGTTGTCCTGTTCACCTAGCAGCAAATAGGTACCTGGGTGTTAGTCGACTGGTGTGGGTCGCATCCTGGGGGACAAGATTAAGGACCCCAATGGAAATAAGTTAGACAGTCCTCGATGACGCACTGACTTTCTTGGGTTATCCTGGGTGGCTAACCCTCCGGGGTTAAAAATCCGAACGAAATCTTATCTTAACTTATCTTATCTTGAGGCCTCTGAGCAAAGCAGGTATGCCTTGGATTTGCCTAGCATGGGCCAGTAGACCTGCTGCAGTGCTCCTTCTTTCTCATGTTCTTGTATAACCTTCGGCCTCCAAGACACTGGGAAATAAAAGTGCCTTCAGTGAAGTAAAATGTGGTACAGCAGACCGTCGTTTAACACGATAGTTATTTCCTGAAAACGCCATGGTAGTTAAAACCGTGTTAGACAAACTTAAGAACTTATGAGAAAAATAGAGTTACATTCCTGGGAGCCCCCAAAAAAGCCAAACAACATTTTTTTTAGACCAACCGATCTTACAAAAATAAAAGTGAATATGTAATTGTAGTTCATTGTTGTGATGTATTATGTTGTTTTTAATGCTTAACCCTTTCAGGGTCCGTCCTGTAGATCTACGGCTTTACATTCAGGGTCCAAACCGTAGATCTACGCCAAAATTCTAGCGGCGTCAAGTTTAGTGCGAGAAGGCTGGTAGGCCTACATCTGAGAGAATGGGTCTGGGTGGTCAGTGTGCACACCATAGAAAAAATCTGGACGCCCGCATGGCATTGTGGGAATGTCGGCAGAGTAGCTTTGTTCATCGTGCCTGGCAGCAAGGAAGCTCTCACTCCCCACTCACTCTCCGGGCGAATTCTGACTCTCCTCTTCACAGCTTACAGTTCTAAGACTGATGGAAGTGGAGCTGAAGATGAATTCTATGGTTTTGAACCATATGATACCATTGTGCCATATGGTACAATGGTATCATATGGTACAATGGTACCATATGGTACAATGTACCATATAGTACATTGTACCATATGGCACATTATACCATATGGTACAGGGACCCTAATGGAAATAAGTCTGTCTGACTTTTTTGGGTTATCCTAGGTTCTCCAAACATATGTTGCTAAGTATATTCTATGTAACTTTATTTGTGTATAACTAAATAAACTTACTTATGATGCCACATGCACTTGAGTAAGTTTATTCAGGTGTACAAAAATACAATTACATAGATTATCATACATAGCAGCATACGTATAAAATCCTAGGATAACCCAAAAAAGTCAGGGTGACTTACTTCCATCGTTATCCCTGTATCTGTACCATATGGTGTCCTGTACTGTATGGTACCCTGTACCATATGGTACAGGGTTATTGTGTTGAATACAATGAGTGTACACATATACAATATACATATTGGTCTCACAGGCCACAAATGTTATTAGAAAAAGAAACAAAAATTAGAAAAGAAAAAAAGTAAAAAAAAATGTAAAATAAAAAAAATGCGATTTTGAGGAAGTCACTGATGTTGCCGCCACCCTGTCATTTTGGGTCAACTTCCCGCCGCTGTATCTCGGTAAGTACTGATCAGAATTTTTTTTTTTTTTACCTTCACAAAAATATCTTTAATTCTGTAATTTTTTTTTTTTTTTTTTTTTTTTCTCCAAAATTTCTTGGACACTGGGGCACCCCTTCTGATTTTGGCCTTGGACCATGAAAGGGTTAATTCTCTCAAACCAACCTTTGCTGGCCTTAAATTCAATAACATCACCACTAGTTGCATGCATTTTTTTAATTAAATCGTCATGCAACTGCCTTGCCTTTTCACATATTATAGATTGAGAAATACTATCTCCTGATATTTGTTTTTCATTTATCCACAACAACAGTCTCTCAACATCTTCGAGTATTTGCGATCCCTGTTTCAAAAACATTCTTGCACCTTTTGCAACAACAGCTTCCTTGATTGCCTTTCTGTTGGCCAAGATAGCGATGGTTGATTGGGATTTGTTATCCCTTTCAGCGGCGAGAGGCCTTCCCCTAAACTTGTTCTCAGGGTCAAAAATTTTTCAGAAAAAAAAAAAAAATTCTTATGGAAAGATAGAGAATCTTTTCCCGATCATAATGACACCAAAAGTATGAAATTTGATGGAAAACTTACGGAATTATGCTCTTTCGAAGTTAGCGGTCTCGACGATGTTTACACATCGGCAATTTTGCCCACTTTGAGCCCTATTTTCGGCCAATTTACTAGTGGACAAAAATCATAATTATTTCACTAGAACTCTATTTTTTCTATCGAATGAGCACAAGAAACCACCCATTTACTGTTTTCAACTATCCAATAAAGTGATCAGAAATTAGCAATTTTGCCAATTTCACACAAATTTCAAAAGATACCAATTTCCAAATAGGGTCCAGAATAAGCAACACAGACATTCCTGGCACTAAAATAACATTTCCTCTGTTCATTAGTCACATCCCTGGGCCCCTCTTACATTTCTTTTGCTTTCCACTTTGAATTTTTATTCTCACAAAAAATAGAAGATTTAGTGTTATGCAGACTACTGCATTAGTGTAGAAATGGTATAAATAATATCAGTACACTCGTGAAAGAATATTAGACTCCCCAGTTGATGTGTATTGGATGCGTGGCATGATTTGTTTACTTTTGAACTTTGGCAAAACTCGAACATTTCTGCTACTTCGAGCTCAATTTCAAGGTACTTTTCATTGTGAAACCAATCAAAATCGTCTCAATTTCTGTAATGTCTTCCATTCTATAAAATGAGACCAGGAAAATTATAATACAACCATAAATACCCTACGAAAATACAGTGCAACGTTGCTGTTTTAAACCAAAAACACGGTCAAAGTTTTTTTTCTCATTACGCACTGTGCTGCAGGATTTTTTTTATACTGCACACACTGACCAATTAGACCCATTCTTTCATATGTAGGCCTACCAGCTTTCTCTCGCTGGATTTGAGGGCACTAGAATTTAGGCATACTGGTGCGTCAGTAACCCTGGTGTGTAAGCCGTACGTCGGAAACCCTGAAAGGGTTATACAACCTGGCCAGCTCAGAGGCACGCACTCCACTTTCATACTTTGTAATTATCTCCTTCTTCAATTTGATTGTAATTCTCACCCTTTTTACCACAGGGTTGGCACTAGAAGCTTTCTTTGGGCCCATGGTGGCTTATTTAGCAGTTACAAGCACTAAAAAGACTGGAATAATACAAATTTTACCGAATGTGTAAACAGTGGCACACTAACTGAAGGCAGGGCAGCTGAGGCGCACTCAGGCCAGACGGGCACATGGATGCGTTCGGGACGAATGTTGTTAGTCTAGTTTTTCATCATTGGTCGGGCCAAAATTTTTATGCTGAATCGCATCATTAGGCGATTTTATCGTTAGACGATGCCATCGTAGGTTGAGGGTCCACTGTATATGATTTAATTTTTGCAGGGTTTGGTATTGGCTGGTCTTGGGGATATAGCAAGACCTGCAGAAAAGCTATCTCTTTCCCAGTCATCAGCTCTGGCAGCTACTGGTCTTATTTGGTCAAGGTCAGTACCTTTTATTATTGATGAGATACACTATTTCTTAGTGAATAGATATCTTGGAATATTTTCATCCCCAGGGCTGGACTGACACACAGGATGCCAGGTTAAAGGTCCACACATACTGGCAAACTGTCAGCCACCTGAGGAAAAACTTTGCACATACTGCACTGTAACGTGTTTGTGGTATTGATAATAAGTTATAAGTTACTTTTACATCTTTATAATTTGAAAGATATACACCATATGATGCTATAATGAGTAATATTTTCTGTATTGGGTCAAACTCCCATTTTAATTACCGTATGACAATAGAATACAGTGCCTGCACTCTGAAGGAGGGGTGTTAATGTTGCAGTTTAAAAACTGTTGTGTAAAGCACCCTTCTGGCAAGACAGTGATGGAGTGAATGATGGTGAAAGTTTTTCTTTTTCGGGCCACCCTGCCTTGGTGGGAATCGGCCAGTGTGATAATAATAATAAAAATGACAATAGAATTGATTTTGTTTCCCATTTTCTAGATTTTTTTGTATATTGAAAGGCTCAAATATTATTTTGACTTAGATCAAACAAAACCTTAATGAGAGGCTGTCCTTCCTTAATGCTCCTTCAGCTCTTCAAGTTTTAGGATTGCAGTATCATGAAAATGATAGTGATGATTGTAAATATTTACACATTATCATGCAGAGTTTCTTAGTAAAATTGGTTGGTTTATAAGTTGATGATCCACCAGTAAGCTACACATGCAGGTTTAGACCTAAAACTAATGGTTAAATATTTAAGACTTATAACAAATAAAAAACAAATTGGATAAGATTTTCTACCAATTTAAATTATTTTGATCAGGTCAAATAAAATAAAAGAATTTTAAATTCTCGTTTCACGAGTGTATGACTTAAACTTTTGTTATTGTACAGTGTTTGTAGTAGCTCTAAAATAATGAAACTTTGCAGATATTCCTTGGTCATAATTCCTAGGAACTGGAATCTCTTCAGTGTGAATGTGTTCGTGGCTACAACAGGAATCTACCAGTTGGCTCGCATATTCACGTAAATATCTGCTGAATTATCTTAGGCCCTCAGCACTTGACAAATGGGACCTCTGAGAACTTTTAGGAGAATTTTTAACATTAATTATATAATGTGCTTTTTAAATGATGCTAATTCTTTTAACTTGATATGATAATATGTACTTACTTGTGTATAGTGTTATTGTTTGGTGTTTTTGTTAAGTTTAACCTCTTTCCTGTGTTTTACACTACATATTTTGATATTGGTATTCGTTCTGAGTGATCTACACGGTTAGTGTGCTACTGTTTATGCTTCAAGTACTACTACCACTACTATACCTTAGCTGCTGAAAAGCTGTTTCCTTGACTGACTAGCGAGTTCCTAGATGAGAATCCATTTCATAGCTGCTGACTAATTGCTGATTAGTGAGTATCTACAATGTAAGCAAGTCATAGCTGCTGATTAGGGACTTATTAGACTGTAACCCAGAGCTGCTAACTAGTGAGTTACTTGACTGTAACTCATAGCTGCTGACCAGCTATAAGAATAAAAATAAGAAGTTTATTTTGACATGATACATGGTTGTACAGAGGAATATAATAGTTGGGTGTACATGCCAAAAGCCCTTTTGTATGCAGAGCATTTTGGGCAAACTTAAAAATTAACTTAAGATTAGGAAGGCAATAATAGTTCACATGGTCATTAGAATATGAGATAATTGAATACAGTGAGCTCTCGACTAACGATGGCATCGGGTAATGATAATTTCGGGTAACGATGTGTTTTTGCGTAAAAATATTGGCTTGGCCAGCGATGAAAAACTCGGGTAAGAACATTTGTCCCGAACGCGTCCGCCTGTCCGTCTAGCCTGAGCGCTTCAGCTGCCCTGCCTTCAGCTAGTGTGCCATTGTTTACAAGCCAGGGCAGATGGTTCCATGCATACATGTGATACATTTTGTATTCCATTGTTTTTAGTGCTTGTAACTGCTAAATAAGCCACCATGGGACCAAAGAAAGCTTCTAGTATCAAACCTGTGGTAAAAACAGTGAGGTGTACTATTGAATTGAAGAAAGATAATCGCAAGGTACGAAAATGGAATGCGTGCCTCCGAGCTGGCCAGGTTGTATAACAAACCCCAGTCAACCATTGCTACTATCTTGGCCAACAGAAAGGCAATCAAGGAAGCAAAAGGGGCAAGTATGTTTTCAAAACAGAGATCGCAAATACTCGAAGATGAGGAGAGATTGTTGTTGGTGTGGATAAAAAACAAACAATTATTTATTTATTTATTTAATGTCTTTGCAAACAGTACATAGAGATTGTGTATATACAATAGTGGGTTGCAATGTAAAAAGAGCCTCTATTATGCCTAGGCATTATGGGCCATCTTAACATTATTGGCTTAAATTCTACTAATACTAAGGAGTAGTATATCATAGTTGAAAAGTAGGAAAGTAATTATTTCATAGTTGTACAGTAGAATATTAATTATAAATGAATCAAAATTGGTAAATACAAAGATATACATATTTTTATTCTAAAATGCTTTTGTGAGAAACAATGATTCAATTATATTCTTGTCAACAATGGATAAAAGGTTCAGTGTGATTGTTTCAGTTATGATGTATAGGTAAGTAAATGTGTACTGAGTATTTAGCATTTAGTCTAGGGTAATTAAGTGGCTTTTGAGAAGAGTCTTAAATTGATTTTCAGACCGGGTTACTTTAATATCTTCTGGTAATGAATTCCATATTTTGGGGCCCTTCATGTGCATAGAGTTTTTACACAGTGTGATATGGACACGAGGTATATCAAAAAGAGATCTGTGTCTTGTGTTGTGGTCATGTGTCCTGTTTAGGTTGGTGAGGAAAAGTTTGAGTGGGGGGTTTATATTTGCGTGTATTGTTCTGTGTATGTAATAGGCCCATGAATAAGAATGGATGTTCTTAATGGTAAGCAGATTCAGACTTGAAAATTGGTGGAGTATGCTGGCGGGAGTGGGAATTTGTTATCATTCTTACTGCTGCCTTTTGCTGGGTTATTAGGGGTTTTAGGTGATTAGATGTTGTTGATCCCCATGCACAAATTCCATATGTAAGATAAGGGTATATGAATGAATGGTACAGTGCCAGGAGAGCTGATTGTGAAACGTAGTACCTTATCTTTGATAGTATGCCTACAGTCTTGGAGATTTTCTTGGTGATTTGTTGTATGTGTGTCCAGAACTTAAGGCTGCTGTCAAGGTGGATACCTAGGAATTTTCCCTCTGTGAGTCTTGTGACTGATGATCCATTTAGCGTAATGTTAATTGGATCATTTGCAGCTTTGTTTCCAAACTGAATGAAATAGGTTTTATCAGTGTTCAGGGTAAGTTTGTTAGTCATCATTAAAAAAATGCCTGGAACTATTGATGATGTTAGTGAATTTAAGATCAGCAAAGGTTGGTTTGAGACATTTAACCCCTAAATGGTCCAAACGTACATGTATATATATACGTTCTTACATTTAGCCCCAAACGTATATATACGTTTTAATTTTCCTGCCTCCAAATTTGGCACGATTGGCCTCAGATGCTTGGCCAGCATAGAATTGTTCTTAGCACTCGGTGTGCGCAGTATTAAAAAAATCAGGGTTCACTTAGTACCTTGTGGGAGCGCCAGTTAAATTGAGTGCCAGCTAGAGCAAACAGTGCTGCAAACACCAAGGATTCAATGATGTAATGTCATATTAACACTCCTCTTTTAAGAGGAAAGTCATGTTAATCCCAAGTTTAGGGTCTGACGATCTCTATCTCTGTCTCTATCAGTCTCTGTCTCTGTCTCTATCTGTCTCTGTCTGTCTGTCTTTATCTGTCTGTGTCTGTCTCTGTCTTTATCTGTCTGTGTCTATCTGTCTCTGTCTGTCTCTGTCTATCTGTCTGTCTCTATCTGTCTCTGGCTTTGTCTGTCTGTCTCTGTCTGTCTCTTTCAATCTGTCTTTGTCTATCTCTGTCTCACAGGTACACATAAATACAAGAATATGTAGTATAAATTACCTAGGATAACCCAAAAAGGTAGTAGGTTGGTAGACAGCAACCACCCAGGGAAGTACTACCGTCCTGCCAGATGACTGTGAAACAGAAACCTGTAACTGTTTTGCATGATGGTAGGATTGCTGGTTTCTTTATCTGTCTCATAAACACGCTAGATAACAGGGATATCTTGATACTCCTACTTACACTTTGGTCACACTTCACAGACATGCACATGCATATATATATACATACATCTAGGTTTTTCTCCTTTTTCTAAATAGCTCTTGTTCTTCTTTATTTCTTCCATTGTCCATGGGGAAGTGGAAAAGAATCTTTCCTCCGTAAGCCATGCGTGTCGTATGAGACGACTAAAATGCCGGGAGCAATGGGCTAGTAACCCTTTCTCCTGTAGACATTTACTAAAAAAGAGAAGAAGAAAAACTTTATAAAACTGGGATGCTTGAATGTGCGTGGATGTAGTGCGGATGACAAGAAACAGATGATTGCTGATGTTATGAATGAAAAGAAGTTGGATGTCCTGGCCCTAAGCGAAACAAAGCTGAAAGGGGTAGGGGAGTTTCGGTGGGGGGAAATAAATGGGATTAAATCTGGAGTATCTGAGAGTTAGAGCAAAGGAAGGGGTAGCAGTAATGTTGAAGGATCAGTTATGGAAGGAGAAAAGAGAATATGAATAGTGTAAATTCAAGAATTGTGTGGATTAAAGTAAAGGTTGGATGCGAAAAGTGGGTCGTAATAAGCATGTATGCACCTGGAGAAGAGAGGAATGTAGAGGAGAGAGAGAGATTTTGGGAGATGTTAAGTGAATGTATAGGAGCCTTTGAACCAAGTGAGAGAGTAATTGTGGTAGGGGACTTGAATGCTAAAGTAGGAGAAACTTTTAGAGAGGGTGTGGTAGGTAAGTTTGGGGTACCAGGTGTAAATGATAATGGGAGCCCTTTGATTGAACTTTGTATAGAAAGGGGTTTAGTTATAGGTAATACATATTTTAAGAAAAAGAGGATAAATAAGTATACAAGATATGATGTAGGGCGAAATGACAGTAGCTTGTTGGATTATGTTGGAGTAGACTTCAGGATGTACATGTTTATAGAGGGGCCACAGATATATCAGATCACTTTCTAGTTGTAGCTACACTGAGAGTAAAAGGTAGATGGGATACAAAGAGAATAGAAGCATCAGGGAAGAGAGAGGTGAAGGTTTATAAACTAAAAGAGGAGGCAGTTAGGGTAAGATATAAACAGCTATTGGAGGATAGATGGGCTAATGAGAGCATAGGCAATGGGGTCGAAGAAGTAAGGGGTAGGTTTAAAAATGTAGTGTTAGAGTGTTCAGCAGAAGTTTGTGGTTACAGGAAAGTGGGTGCGGGAGGGAAGAGGAGCGATTGGTGGAATGATGATGTAAAGAGAGTAGTAAGGGAGAAAAAGTTAGCATATGAGAAGTTTTTACAAAGTAGAAGTGATGCAAGGAGGGAAGAGTATATGGAGAAAAAGAGAGAGGTTAAGAGAATGGTGAAGCAATGTAAAAAGAGAGCAAATGAGAGAGTGGGTGAGATGTTATCAACAAATTTTGTTGAAAATAAGAACAAGTTTTGGAGTGAGATTAACAAGTTGAGGAAGCCTAGAAAACAAATGGATTTGTCAGTTAAAAATAGGAGAGGAGAGTTATTAAATGGAGAGTTAGAGGTATTGGGAAGATGGAGGGAATATTTTGAGGAATTGTTAAATGTTGATGAAGTTAGGGAAGCTGTGATTTCGTGTATAGGGCAAGGATTAATAACATCTTGTAGGAGTGAGGAAGAGCCAGTTGTGAGTGTGGGGGAAGTTCGTGAGGCAGTAGGTAAAATGAAAGGGTAAGGCAGCCGGGATTGATGGGATAAGGATAGAAATGTTAAAAGCAGGTGGGGATACAGTTTTGGAGTGGTTGGTGCAATTATTTAATAAATGTATGGAAGAGGGTAAGGTACCTAGGGATTGGCAGAGAGCATGCATAGTTCCTTTGTATAAAGGCAAAGGGGACAAAAGAGAGTGCAAAAATTATAGGGGGATAAGTCTGTTGAGTATACCTGGTAAAGTGTATGGTAGAGTTATTATTGAAAGAATTAAGAGTAAGACGGAAAATAGGATAGCAGAAGAACAAGGAGGCTTTAGGAAAGGTAGGGGGTGTGTGGACCAGGTGTTTATAGTGAAAAATAAGGCTAAAGAGGTCTTTGTGGCATTTATGGATTTGGAAAAGGCGTATGACAGGGTGGATAGGGGGGCAATGTGGTAGATGTTGTTATTTCCCAGTAAAAGTAGGCCTTAGACAAGGGTGTGTGATGTCATCGTGGTTGTTTAATATATTTATAGATGGGGTTGTAAGAGAAGTAAATTCGAGGGTCTTGGCAAGAGGTGTGGAGTTAAAAGATAAAGAATCACACATAAAGTGGGAGTTGTCACAGTTGCTCTTTGCTGATGACACTGTGCTCTTGGGAGATTCTGAAGAGAAGTTACAGAGATTGGTGGATAAATTTGGTAGGGTATGCAAAAGAAGAAAATTAAAAGTGAATACAGGAAAGAGTAAGGTTATGAGGATAACAAAAAGATAAGGTGATGAAAGATTGGATATCAGATTGGAAGGAGAGAGTATGGAGGAGGTGAATGTATTCAGATATTTGGGAGTGGACGTGTCAGCAGATGGGTCTATGAAAGATGAGGTGAATCATAGAATTGATGAGGGGAAAAGGGTGAGTGGTGCACTTAGGAGTCTGTGGAAACTAAGAACTTTGTCCTTGGAGGCAAAGAGGGGAATGTATGAGAGTATAGTTTTACCAACGCTCTTATATGGGTGTGAAGCATGGGTGATGAATGTTGCAGCAAGGAGAAGGCTGGAGGAAGTGGAGATGTCACGTCTGAGGGCAATGTGTGGTGTGAATATAATGCAGAGAATTCGTAGTTTGGAAGTTAGAAGGAGGTGCGGGATTACCAAAACTGTTGTCCAGAGGGCTGAGGAAGGGTTGTTGAGGTGGTTCGGACATGTAGAGAGAATGGAGCGAAACAGAATGACTTCAAGAGTGTATCAGTCTGTAGTGGAAGGAAGGTGGGGTAGGGGTCGGCCTAGTAAAGGTTGGAGGGAGGGGGTAAAAGAGGTTTTGTGTGCGAGGGGCTTGGACTTCCAGCAGGCATGCGTGAGCGTGTTTGATAGGAATGAATGGAGACAAATGGTTTTTAATACTTGACGTGCTGTTGGAGTGTGAGCAAAGTAACATTTATGAAGGGGTTCAGGGAAACCGGCAGGTCGGACTTGAGTCCTGGAGATGGGAAGTACAGTGCGTGCACTCTGAAGGAGGGGTGTTAATGTTGCAGTTTAAAAACTGTAGTGTAAAGTACCCTTCTGGCAAGACAGTGATGGAGTGAATGATGGTGAATGTTTTTCTTTTTCGGGCCACCCTGCCTTGGTGGGAATCGGCCAGTGTGATAATAAAAAAAAATAGAATAACCCAAAAATCCAGACAAAGTGCTATACTCTGCTTGAAGATGTGAGTAAACGTGATGATGCAGTCTTGTGGCTCTCTCTGAGACAGAGAGCTAGACAGATAGACAGGGAGCTTGA
This sequence comes from Cherax quadricarinatus, assembly GCF_038502225.1. Lineage (NCBI taxonomy): Eukaryota > Metazoa > Arthropoda > Malacostraca > Decapoda > Parastacidae > Cherax > Cherax quadricarinatus. Next base: position 9,300 of record NW_027195624.1, on the reverse strand, counting down.
CAGACAGACAAATAGTCAGACAGAAATGTTTGTGTACCAGCAAAAACAAAGCAGGGGGATGGTCATCTAATCTTTTCTTAGCTGCACCCTCCCTCACCCTCGTGTATGCTCATCAAACGTCAGCTCTTGTCAGATGTTATCTCATCATGTTACTGTCAGGGGTGGACTTTTCTTCTTTCTTTCTTTCTTTACTCCTCCTCCTCCTCCTTCCTTCCTTCCTTCCTCCTTCTCTTCCTTCCTTCCTTCCTCCTTCTCTTCCTTCCTTCCTCCCTCCTTCTCTTCCTTCCTTCCTTCCTCCCTCCTTCCTTCCTTCCTTCCTTCCTTCCTTCCTTCCTTCCTTCCTCCCTCCCTCCCTCCTCCTCTCCCTCCTCCTCCTCTCCTCCTCCTCCTTCCTCCCTCCTCCTTCCTTCCTTCCTTCCTTCCTCCCTCCTTCTCTTCCTTCCTTCCTTCCTCCCACCTTCTCTTCCTTCCTTCCTTCCTTCCTCCTTCTCTTCCTTCCTTCCTTCCTTCCTTCCTCCTTCTCTTCCTTCCTCCCTCCTTCTCTTCCTTCCTTCCTTCCTCCCTCCTTCTCCACCTTCCTTCCTTCCTCCTTCTCTTCCTTCCTTCCTTCCTTCCTTCCTTCCTTCCTTCCTTCCTTCCTTCCTCCCTCCCTCCCTCCTCCTTCCTCCTCCTCCCTTCTCTACTTCCACATATCCAAAACATTGCTGGGACTATAAATACTTTGTTTATATTCAAAGACAATAGTAAATGACCAAGGCAGGTGTAAATGTCCACCTGTCAGTGTGTTTGTGACAGTTTGAGTACAATTTCAGTACCTAATACTAGTGTCAGAACAAAGATTGGTTATGAAGTGACAAGAACTACTATAAATTGTAATTATCAGAACATAATAATTATATAAAATAATATGAAAAATAGAAAAAAAGGTATATCGGCAACTCTTCTGCAAGCAGCAGGACTCCATGTTGCCGTCACATGAGCATCCAGTGCCAACTTCTCTGCCTCATATCTCTGACCCTAATTTTTTTTTATTCTAAAACACTTTAAAAAATGTGCTCCTTTTTTTCTATGAAAAAAAACTTTTTTTTTTTTTTTTTTTCAAAATATTCTGGGCGCTGCGTGAGTGAATATATATACGTTTGGACCATTTAAGGGATAAGAATCATAGTAGCATGCACAGTGTCATAAGGCATGGTGAGGCTGCCAGTTGTGACCAAAAAACGGCTGAAAAATATATGCAGGAATTCAAGGAGTACATAGACACTGAAAAATTAAAAACCCCAACAAGTGTTCATTTGTGATGAAACAGGCCTGTTTTGGAAGAAAATGCCAAACAGGACCTACATTACTCAGGAGGAAAAGGCACTCCCAGGACACCAGCCTATGAAAGACAGGGTAACTCTAATGTTTTGTAGCAATGCTAGTGGGATTGCAAAGTAAAGCCTTTACTCGTGTATCACTCTGAAACTCCCAGAGTGTTCAAGAAAAACAGTGTTGTCAAGGCTAATTTGTGTGTGATGCGGAAGGCAAACAGTAAGGCATGGGTCACTAGGGACATTTTCCATGATTGGTTCTATCATGTGTTTAGCCTAACTGTGAAAAAATACCTCCTGGAAAATAAATTGGACCTCAAGTGCCCCCTGGTATTAGACAATGCTCCTGCTCATCTTCCAGACTTGCATATGCAAATTGCAGGGGAGTTGAGCTTTAATAAAGTTTTTTCCTCCTAACACCACTCCTCTCCTCCAGCCCATGGACCAGCAGGTCATTTCAAATTTCAAAAAACTGTATACCAAAGCAGTGTTTCAAAAATGCTTTGAAGTGACCTCAGACACTGAGCTGACTAAGAGACTTTTGGAAATATCACTTTAGTATCCTCAGTTGCATAAACCTTATAGGTAAGGCTTGGGAGGGAGTGATTTGCAGGACTTTGAACTCTGCTTGGAGGAAATTGTGGCCACAATGTGCACAAGAGAGGAATTTTGAAGGGTTTGTGGCTAACCCTGAGTGTGAAACAAAATTATTTGGTGATGCTACAGCGGAGTGGGGTTCAATGATAAACGTCTTCGGAGGCTTCTTACTTTATTTGCAAAGTCGTGGTGGGTACACAGGCTTGTGTGTTTGTGCCCATGGCCCGGGAGGGCCATGCCCACGAAGGAGAGAGGGAGTAGGACTGTTGACTGCTTCTAGGCCTCTGAGTGAGTGAGCAAGTTGCAGGGGTGGGCATACTGAAGTGGTAAGCCTATAGGTGGCAGCACCAGCATGGCACGAAATATGAACTCAGCTGGCAGACAGCATAGGCTGTCTGTGCAGACAGTACAGGCTGTCTACATTTGCTCGGCCACCTACCTCACGTTGTCCCAATGCAACAATACTGGTGGTAAAAAAACTCGGTCTCTCTCTTGTAGGAACAGGGCACAGAACACAAAATAAAAAAACATATATTTATATACATATGGACATAGGGAAAAAAAAACTTCCTACAGGGAGGGAAGAAAAAAGCATGTGGGGTGTGCTAAACTTTGTGGTCATAGGCAGTGAGTGTCGATGGGCATCACTGCACGCCTTCCTGCTAGGCAGTGAGCATCGATGGGCATCACTGCACGCCTTCCTCCTAGGCAGTGAGCGTCGATGGGCATCACTGCATGCCTTCCTACGTCTGGACAGATACTGCAACAGGAGAGACATCGCTGCGGCTGAGCTGTGACGTAACGGAGTACGGTCTCTTCTAGAACAGTGAAGCAGTCACCATAGGAGTCACTGCAGGTTTCACTCAACCTGGGGCACGACCTGCTGGTGCCCTCGAGTGAGGCATCGTCAGTACTCGGCAACTGGGCAGGACTTCTTCTGGCAAGCGACTCAGTAGGACATTTCTCGACTGGTACTGTCGCTGGGCTGTCACTGCCGGCGAGCGTGGAGTGAGTCGTGGCAGAGACGACTGGGTGAAACATCTGGGAGTTGTTACATCATACACCAGACTGCAGTGAGTGAGCTAGCAGTCAAAGTGACATCATCTTTGTGCAGGAGCTCACTGAAGCTTGTGACACGAGGCTGACACAGCGCCTGCCGACAGGGCTAACTGTGGCTTGACGAATGTCATTCTCTCGGCAGTTGGAGCTATAGCAGAGGTTAGTGGGGAGGATATGGAAGACTTGGTGGAGGATGACAATGAAGAACTAACCACTGATGAGCTGCAAGAGCATCTGCAACAGCAAGAGACCACAACTGAGGAAATTGCTTCAGAGGGGAGAGAGAGAGAGATAGAGGAAGTTGCCTTCTTTCACAATTCAGGACATTTGTACAATGTGGAATAAGGTGCAAACCTTTATGGATGAGCATCACCCTGACACAGCTATTGCAAGCCGTGCTGGTGACTTTTACAATGGAAATGTTGTGGCCCGTTTTAGGAAAATCTTAAATGAACGCCAGAAACAGAACTCTATGGACAGATTTTTGGTGTGACAGAGGTCCAGTGACTGTCAAGTTGTTCCCAGTGGCATTAAAAAATGAAGGGAAGTAACCCCGGAAAAGGACTTGCTACCTAAAGTCCTTATGGAAGGGGATTCCCCTTCCAAACAATAATACACCTCCCCTCAAACATCTCCTTGCCAACCTCAACAGAACACATGACCATAATACAAGGCACAGATCACTCTTTGATGTTCTTCGTGTCCATCTCACGCTATGCAAAAACTCAATGCACATAAAAGGCCCTAAAATCTGGAATTCATTACCTGTAAATATAAAAGAAACACTACCTGTTTATAAATTCAAGTCTCTTCTCAAAGTTCACTTACTCACTCAAAACCAAATAAATACTGAATAACTGAACCATATAAATTGTATATCCTAAATGTTACTCACAATTATATCACACAAATGTTAAACCTAACTTTGTTATTTTTTTTAATACACTACCTAACAGAATACTCCATTCTACTGAATGAACAGCAATGCATGCAACCATATGACCTGTCTTTGTAATACTCATTTGTATTTTATAGTTATCTGTTTACAATAATGTCTTATCACTGATTTCATCATTGCTTAGTTAATCTTAAGTTAATTGTAAGCCAGCCCGTAATGCTATGCATATAAGTGGCTTTGGCATGCTCCTCTTACCTGTATTTTTTGTACCTCTGTATGTATGCTAAATTTCTAAATAAATAAATAAATCATCTCCTCTCCTCCCATCTCATCACTCATCATTAAATCTTCAATAAAGGTAAGTGTCATTTATTCTTTGTTTTTATTCTTCATGTAATATTTATTCTTCAAGTATCATTGTTTTCTGTGTAGGAAAATGTATATTTCATGTGAATTTTTTTTTTCATACTTTTGGGTGTCCGGAACATATTAATTGGATTTCCATTATTTCTTATGGGGAAAATTAATTTGGCTAAGGACAAGCTCTCTGGAACGGATTAAAATCGTTAGTCAAGGGTCCACTGTAGTCTATTAGGTAATGCTACATGGCTTTGATAAGTCTAGTAGACTTCTTGGACGACCTTCCACCTCTGGTGCTGGACCAAGCTAACAATAAATAACTTTGACTGTGACTTTGTCAATGGTCCAAGTCGGACTGAAACGTCGTCGTAAGCTTCTCTCTTTTATGTGCGGGTTATTTGTGTATTGTGTACTGGACCAACTCATTCATGTTCACCTGTACCAGGACAAAAGAGGAAACTATTTGCCCGTGTACAAGACTCAGATGTGAGCAGTGAAAGTGATAGTGATAGTGATTTCAAAGCTATTGAAAGCAGTTCTAGTTGCGACAGTGAGGGTGAATATTCCCCAGTGAAGCGGCAGTATATATGACGTAACATGCGGTCTGGTAGCGTGTCATATGTTGTTCCAAGGGGAAGGAGTAAATCTCGGAGCACATCTCGTGGCCATACACCATGAACTGATAGTGAAGATGATGATATTGTTAAAATGGGTATGAATGATGCAAGTGATGTGGTGGTGGTAATAATGGTGGTGGCATGAGTCATGTGGCACCAGCAGCGGGCCACGCTACTACCGATGCTGCTGACTCTGCACAACCACAACCAGCCTCGCCCAACCCCACACTCCCACAACATCCACAACCACAACCTGCACAACCACAACCACGTTTAAATATCCAGAACGCACCAGCAGACCGCATCTGGGATTGGCAGCAAGGTGACGAGTTTGTTCCCAGTTCCCATGACCTTGATGAAACACAAAGTGGAATATGGCCATCATGTACACTTGGGAACAATGCTGCTGAACTGGAATGCTTTCAGTTATTCTTCAATGAACCCTTGATGGACATTATTGTCAGGGAAAGCAATACATACTTTGAGTACACCATGGCAAACAATTCTTTTACCAAGATCACGCCTACACAAGTGGAAGGACACAGCTGTTCTTTGCCACAATAATGCTTATGCCACATGTGTATAAGCACAGTGTCAACACATACTGGTCGACAGACCGCCTGATTTCAACCCCAGCTTTCAGTGACATTATACCAGTGAATAGGTTTGTGCTACTGTTACATATGCTACACTTTTCAGACGAAACCAGGCCTGACAGAAGTGACAGGTTATATAAAATCAGAAATGTGTTTATATACCTGAAACAAAAGTGCCATATGTATTTTTATCCCATCAGGAAGCTTGTTATTGATGAGTCTTTGATTTTGTTCAAAGGAAGACTCTCATAGTGGATAGGGGAGCAATGTGGCAGATGTTGCAAGTATATGGAATAGGTGGTAAGTTACTAAATGCTGTAAAGAGTTTTTATGAGGATAGTGAGGCTCAGGTTAGGGTGTGTAGAAGAGAGGGAGACTACTTCCCGGTAAAAGTAGGTCTTAGACAGGGATGTGTAATGTCACCATGGTTGTTTAATATATTTATAGATGGGGTTGTAAAAGAAGTAAATGCTAGGGTGTTCGGGAAAGGGGTGGGATTAAATTATGGGGAATCAAATTCAAAATGGGAATTAACACAGTTACTTTTTGCTGATGATACTGTGCTTATGGGAGATTCTAAAGAAAAATTGCAAAGGTTAGTGGATGAGTTTGGGAATGTGTGTAAAGGTAGAAAGTTGAAAGTGAACATAGAAAAGAGTAAGGTGATGAGGGTATCAAATGATTTAGATAAAGAAAAATTGGATATCAAATTGGGGTGGAGGAGTATGGAAGAAGTGAATGTTTTCAGATACTTGGGAGTTGACGTGTCGGCGGATGGATTTATGAAGGATGAGGTTAATCATAGAATTGATGAGGGAAAAAAGGTGAGTGGTGCATTGAGGTATATGTGGAGTCAAAAAACGTTATCTATGGAGGCAAAGAAGGGAATGTATGAAAGTATAGTAGTACCAACACACTTATATGGGTGTGAAGCTTGGGTGGTAAATGCAGCAGCGAGGAGACGGTTGGAGGCAGTGGAGATGTCCTGTCTAAGGGCAATGTGTGGTGCAAATATTATGCAGAAAATTCGGAGTGTGGAAATTAGGAAAAGGTGTGCAGTTAATAAAAGTATTAGTCAGAGGGCAGAAGAGGGGTTGTTGAGGTGGTTTGGTCATTTAGAGAGAATGGATCAAAGTAGAATGACATGGAAAGCATATAAATCTATAGGGGAAGGAAAGCGAGGTAGGGGTCGTCCTCGAAAGGGTTGGAGAGAGGGGGTAAAGGAGGTTTTGTGGGCAAGGGGCTTGGACTTCCAGCAAGCGTGCGTGAGCGTGTTAGATAGGAGTGAATGGAGACGAATGGTACTTGGGACCTGACGATCTGTTGGAGAGCAGGGTAATATTTAGTGAAGGGATTCAGGGAAACCGGTTATTTTCATATAGTCGGACTTGAGTCCTGGAAATGGGAAGTACAATGCCTGCACTTTAAAGGAGGAGTTTGGGATATTGGCAGTTTGGAGGGATATGTTGTGTATCTTTATACGTATATGCTTCTAAACTGTTGTATTCGGAGCACCTCTGTAAAAACAGTGATTGTGTGAGTGTGGTGAAAGGGTTGAATGATGATGAAAGCATTTTCTTTTTTGGGTCACCCTGCCTTGGTGGGAGACGGCCGACTTGTTGGAAAAAAAAAAAAAACCTCTCATTCGAGCAGTACATACCAAGCAAAAGGAAATGCTTTCGTATAAAGTTATTTGTACTGTGTGATTGCAAAAGTGGTCTAGTTTTGGATATTAATGTGTACACTGGCAGTAAAATATTGCAAGATACCAGGAAGTTACTGGGTATCTCTGGTGATGTGGTTAGAACAATGATGGAACCATATCTTGGTAAAGGGCATATTTTATATACTGACAACTGGTACACAATCCCTTTACTCAGTGATTTCTTGCGAGTGAACATGACAGATGTGTGTGGCACAGTGCATGGAAATCGTAAGCATATGCCTAGGTTTGATGCTGGCACTCCTAGAGGTGATGTTCAGGTGTTTGCTGCCAATGACATCATGGTATTTCAGTGGCATGATAAACACGATGTCACACTGTTGACATCAGTTCACCGACATAAAATGGTAGACAGTGGCAAGCAGAATAGAGAGAGCAATGAACCCATTGTAAAACCTGCAGCTGTGATGGATTACAACCTCAATATGCGGTTAGTAGACAGATGTGACATGCAGATTGGGTTTGCTGATTGTGTTCACAAGAGTTACATAAAACTCTTTTTTCCATCATCTTGACATTTCCATGCTGAATGCTTATATGTATAAGTTGAAGACCAACAATAAACCCAAATACATGTATGGTGAATTTTGTTGTCAGTCATCAGACAAATAATATTTAAGTACCAAGGAACAACACTTGCAATAGACCAGCGCCCACGAAATTATCAACACATGCCCTCTCGTCTGAGGTCTGGTGATCACTACCCCATACCACTGCCTGCTAATGCTTTCAAGAAAAATGCTCAGAAGAGGTGTTATGTCTGTGGACATACCACAAAATGTCCACAAAAAATGCAGAGACACTCGTTTTATGTGTGAGGAATGTAAAACCCCATTGTGCATACACCCATGTTTCAAAGAATTCCACAAGCTGCAGCAGTTCTAGGAAAGTGTCCAGTGATTGCACACATGTATATATATTATAGAACAATCGTATTAAACAATTTTTTATATTGTTTGTGTAAACAAGTTTTGTAAACATTATGATGATACTAGTGTTTTTGCTATAACTGTGTTACATTCAACGAGTGTGTATATGTACATTGCACCATACTTTGGTCTCACAGGCTACAAAAGTTATGTGAAAAAATAAAATAGTGAAAAAACAAGAAACCTTCGAATACAAGTAAACCAAAGTTTACCGGGTGAACGGCAGTCGCCGCTGTTGCCATACGCAGCTCATTTTCTGCAAACTTCACGCCTCTATAGCTCGGTAAGTACTGATGGCAATTTTTTTTTTTTTGGACTAAAACAATCAGAAAAATAATCTTAACATTTTCACAAGAAAAAATAATTTTTTTTTTCCGAATATTTTGCGACACCAGGAGACACCTCAGGATTGGGGTTTGTGACAGTCAATGGGTTAAAAGTGTGGAACCAGCCCGTGCTAAACACACTCTTTTTCAGGCCTTCATTCCTTATCACACACTGCTTTAAACAACTGTAAGGCCTTTTCCCTAATTAAGAGGAAATTAAGTGGTGCACCTTTCTTTGTCTTTTGTTCACGTGTCGTTCTTTTCATGAGATGACATCTTAGGTTATTCATTACACAAGCTTGTATATTCACCTCGTTCTTTTTAATTGTACGAACCGATGCTTCATTAAGGCCATAGGCCCTCGCTATATCCACCACGTGATCCACTGTTAAGCTTGTCTAATATCTCGGTTTCCTTCACAATTCCTAGACTTGAATGCTTAACCCTTTTCTTGTCACTTTCAGCAACATTTGTATGCTTACTGGGTGCCATTATTGCTTGGCAGATTTAACAAATGGCAATGAAATTAAGAAAATATGTATGTATATAAACACAGCTAGGTTCCCGAGTACCTCCGTCCTGCATGCGTATGAACCAAACTGGAGGCTGGGAGTGTGGTGGGGGTAGGTGGTGGTGGGGATGGCAGTAGGCCTCCCCCATTGACTCGATGGGGGCGACAGGGCGACCGTGTGCTCAAAATTTTTTCCCCTCCTGCGAATCGTGTTAAATTGATCATATGACATGTTACATAAAAATGTGTCGCAATTCTTCAATAGGGCTCTACTCAAATCGTGCTAAATAACGGTCTGCTGTAATTTTATTAAATAAAACTTGTTTTACACTAATGTATATATATATATATATATATATATATATATATAT